>NC_061832.1:2411762-2416762 GCF_019202785.1 Penaeus chinensis
ACCCGCCGTGGTGCCCAGCCACAGCAGTATCCTCCAGGCGACAATTGCAACTTCTCGCGCCTGGACGGGGCGCGAACCACCAACCCTTTGGATGAGAAGCCGACACGTTACCATTGTACTAGCCCGGAGGCTATTTGATATATTTTAGACTGGTTTCTCGACTTTCGTTTGTAACCAAGCAAAAGCAAAAGCAGATGCTGTCCCCTACATTATTTCTAATATAAAGAATAATAAAATAAAGAAAAAAACATTCATTATTAATAATGCAGAAATGATTCTTTGCTTAAAATTGCAATATGAGGAACGATGTTTGGTCTAAGGAACAATGTCTAAATTCTTTATTTATCGAATAATTGTGATCTATTGGACTAATGCCGCGGAGAACGTTGCGAAAAGGTTAGAGTATCCCTGCGTCAGACAATATTTTAGTTACGTGTAGTGGCTTGGTTTTTCTCTGTTTGTGGATTCAATTCCTTGTCCGGGGGGATATATATATATATATATATATATATATATATATATATATATATATATATATTATAAAGCGGTTCACTGCGTTCCTCCATCTTATATGTATATATGTATGTGTGCATATATGTATGTATATGACATAGATGCATATATATATATATGTATGTATATATACAAACAAATGTGTGTGTGGTTCATGCATTCCCATACGCACATGTACAACATATATTCGCACACATTTTCATTGTAATTGGCCCCAGGATAAGGTTCACACGCACTTGCGTTTTATATAAGAGTGTATGCGTGCACGGTCGATAAAATAGACTCTGAGTAAAACGGATGTCTACAATACACGCATCTATAAAGGAACACAAAATGGGGCCTTCTTAATTAATTTTGATATAGGTCTTTAATTTAGCGGCAATGTGGATGTTTTCAAAACTGAGTCATGGGAGTTTTGATTAAAAATGTTCTCTCATGTCTAAAATTAGTGATGGAGGGGACTGATTAATCGTATATTAAGGATTTCAAAACTATAATCAAAAATTGTTTTTACTGTGCAAGTTTATATATAAATACATAAATAGTTTCACATGCTTTACCACAAGTCACTATTGAAGGAATCTTTACTTGGACTCGTTGGAATCATAGACGTATCGTGGCCTGTATTCACGGGACTCGAAGGAAGCAGACTCATAGGAGTCGGGGAATCGAGCCTCGCCTTCGTAGTTGACATCGGCCACGTAGCCGTCATCACCGTCCACGACGTATCTCACGGTCTGGAGGCGACCGTCAGGGAGGTGCACGTAGTAGGATCCCTGAGTGTCTTCACCGTCACGGGCCTCCTGGTGTCCGAAGTCGTTGCCGGAGTCGTCGTGCTTAACGGCCCATTGGAAGTCGTACTTGGCCTCTCCGGACTCGTAGGATTCCTCAGAGGAATATCTCTGTTTTATAGACCGTATTAGTTTTATTTATTGATATAATTTACCGTAACCTTAAGAAGACAAAACTGTTTTGCAGACTCTGTTTTGCAGACAGAGGAAATGGCTATAACTATCACCGATAAGAAATGCTCACCGCTAATGAACATATTGTAATCGACATGCAGGTAGGTAACACCTACTGTGTTCCAAGAATAGTCCAGGTCCGAATCCTTCTCCGCACCAGACAAACTTAAGTTTCGTTGAGCTACTGAGAGCACAGACTTTGAAGGTGATATATGATATCTTTATCAAATGCATGATATTCAATTATTAGAATAACTAACCTGTGGTGGCCTATATTCATAGGATTCAAAACTGTCTGCAGCAGCAATGGCTGCCAGACCCAGAAGAATGAAGACCTGAAATAAAAGATTTAATGAAATTTAGGTATGGTTCATGGAGTAAAAGAACATTTTGCGAATACTTCTGAGGCATAATACGCTATATACAAAATCATTAGGTTCACATGCCTTGGTGTTCATGTTCAGGTAAGTGTTTCAGAAGCTACTGATACCGGCCTTTCGACTGCTGCACAATATATACAGTCGAGACTGCCGCAAACGTGGCGCAAGGTCGCTCAAGGATAACGTTTTTATAGGTGTTACTGCAAGTCTGACAGGAGCTTGATTGATGACAGAACTGAATACACACGTCATAAACTATGTTACTATAATCTGTTACTGTAAATAGAAATAAACACATACACTCAAGTCATATAACATTGTAGAAAAAAAAAACCTATAAGGTTGGAGTCAAACACGAGAAAGTGAGAATGTGAGAGTTTATACGTGGATATCTATATGGCTGCAAAATCACACACACACACATACACATATATAGATACAAAGATAACAACCAGACGTAAATAAATGGCTAAATACATAAGCAAATGTATATAACGCAAGCATGTCTGTATACCATAGCTGTACATCCCCAGAGTTTGTGCCTTTGAGTCTGAATGTGTTCCTTGGTTACCTAGCGCGTTTCTAACTAGACTGATTAAACATTACGGTGACCCTGACCTTAAATGGCCAGGATTATTCTTGCTTTTAGGTAAAGCCATTAATATTGACCAATTTTGATTGCATGCGTGACTGTGTCTGTATATATATTTATCTATATATCTATGGGTGTACATATATAATTCTATGTGTATAAATAGATATGTGTATGTGTTTGCGTGCGTCTGTGTGTGCGCATACATATATATTCTTACATACGAATATATATGTGTGTGTGTGTGTGGGTGCAATGAAGTTTCCTTGGGGGTGAGGCACTTTCTAACAGTAAAATCTCGGATTAAATTGATGAATAATTATAATATATAAAAGGATGAATAAATGAGTACTGAAGGGCAGGGATAGCAACAAAGACCGATTTTCTTTCATTACGAGAGAGAAAACCGGAGAAGGGATATCTGATTCCCTCAAGGAGTTCTTAATGCGAGGCTGGTTTCTCGGCTCTCCTTTGTAACGAAGCAAAAGCCAGGAAGCAGCTGAAAAATGCATTCAAATAAAGAATAAAAAAAATAGCATATATCCTATTACAGAAATAATGTCCACTCTGGCAGTTACCAAAGAATAATGCTTTTATTCTAGTCATAATAAAAGGAACGATGCTTTGAGTTCAGTGTTTGGTCTAAGGAGTAATGTCTAAATTCATTAGTTCTCGAGTAATGGTGGTCTATTGGATTAATGCCGCGGGGAACGTTACCAAAAGGTATGATAGCCACTGCGTCAGACAATCTTGTAGTTGCGTCGAATACTGTAGTGCTTTGTTTTTTCTCGTTGCTTGCCGCCCTGTAAGAGTGGATTCGATTCCTTGTTCAGGAGATACTTATAAACTATATATGTATATATATATGTATATATATATATATATATATATATATATATATATATATATATATATATATTTATTATAAAGAACGTTGCCCCCTCATATACATACACACACGCGTGTGTGTGCATACATGTTTGTATATATGATATATATGTATATATATATATATATATATATATATATATATATATATACATGCATATATACATACGAATATGTATGTGCGCGTGTGTGTGATTGCGTGCATTCACATGCGCACATGCACAACATATATTCGCACACATTTTCATTGTATATGGCTCTAGGATAAGGCTTAATTTTGTGTGCATATGTGCACGGTAGATGAAATTTACTCATAGAAAACAGATGTATACAATACACATTGAAGATATACAAACTTATTTCTAATATAGGCTTTTTAATTGGCGAAAATGTGGGTGTGTTCAAAATTTAGCCATCGCCCTGTTTCGAGGCCATGGAGTCTTGATCAGAAATGTTCTTTGCTCTTATACCAGAGATCTAAGTGATGAAATGGACTGATTTAAGCGCTGTAAATGCGTCTTATTTGTTACTATATGACTGTAAATATAGGATTTCAAAATTATACTCGCAAATTGTTTTTACAATGCAAGCTTATTTATAAATACATGATACATAAATAGATTTACATGCTTTACAATATAGGTCACCGTTAAAGGAATCTTTACTTAGACTCGTTGGAGTCATAGACGTATCGTGGCCTGTATTCACGGGACTCGAAGGAAGCAGATTCGAAGGAGTCAGGGAAACGAGCCTCGCCCTCGTAGTTGACATCGGCAACGTAGCCGTCATCACCGTCCACGACGTATCTCACGGTCTGGAGTCGGCCGTCGGGGAGGTGCACGTAGTAGGATCCCTGAGTGTCTTCACCGTCACGGGCCTCCTGGTGTCCGAAGTCGTTGCCGGAGTCGTCGTGCTTAACGGCCCATTGGAAGTCGTACTTGGCCTCTCCGGACTCGTAGGATTCCTCAGAGGAGCGTCCCTGTTTTTGTAGAAAAAGGAAATGATTGTAACTATCACCGATAAAAAAATATTTCGTATTAAAAATTATGTGGTGGGCAGACTAGGTGCCTTAGACCGCAGAACCACTGAGAACACAGACGTTGAATGTAATGTCTGACTTCTATAAAACAAAAAATCCAATGAATGATATTCAATTCTTAAAATGACTAACCTGTGGTGGCCTGTATTCATAAGATTCAAAACTGTCTGCAGCAGCAATGGCTGCCAAACCCAGAAGGAGGAAGACCTGGAATAAGAGATTTAATGATATTTAGACAAGATTTGTCGAGTAAAAGAACCTTTTACAAATACAAATACATTTAAGACATAATGCGTTATATACAAAACTATTAGGTTCACATGCCTTGGTGTTCATGATTAGGTGTTTCAGAAGCTACTGATACCGGCCTCTCGACTGCTGAACAATATATACAGTCGACACTGGGGCAAACGTGGCGCAAGGTCACTCAAGGACAACGTTTTACTTGGTGTTACTGCAAGTCTGAGAGGAGCTTGATTGATTACAGAACTGAAAACACATGTCTCAACCTATATTACTATAATTTGTTACTGTAAATATCAATAAATAAACACGTACACTTAAATTGTGGAAAAATATGAGGATAAAGTCAGAAAGAGAAAGTGAGCATGAAAGAGCTTACA
>NC_061832.1:2426762-2429262 GCF_019202785.1 Penaeus chinensis
CATTATTATTGAAATTATTTTTACTGTAATTATTTATTCATTTATTGATCTACTGATATTATCATCACTATTGTTATTAATGATAAATTATCATCACTGTAATTTTATTAATTTGGTATCACATTCATTTTTTATTTTTCCTTTTTACCCTATCACTAACCACTTTATACCCTTTCGTCGAGCTCTGCAAACCGTGTGCTAGTGACGGCTGTGGCAGGACAGATGCTAAATATATTTTGTTAAAACATTTCGCCATATGATTTAAACAGCAGTTCAAAATGTACATTTATTCATATAAATAATAAATAGATTCACACGTTAGAAATGGCGCTATTGGTTCATGTTTCCTTGAGCATATTTACTTGGACTCATTGGAGTCATAGACGTATCGTGGCCTGTATTCGCGGGACTCGAAGGAAGCAGATTCGAAGGAGTCAGGGAAACGAGCCTCGCCCTCGTAGTTGACATCGGCAACGTAGCCGTCATCACCGTCCACGACGTATCTCACGGACTGGAGGCGGCCGTCGGGGAGGTGCACGTAGTAGGATCCCTGAGTGTCTTCACCGTCACGGGCTTCCTGGTGTCCGAAATCGTTGCCGGAGTCGTCGTGCTTAACGGCCCATTGGAAGTCGTACTTGGCTTCTCCGGACTCGTAGGATTCCTCAGACGAGCGGTGCTGGAGATATATTATTATCAATAATATTTACTTTCAAAGGATACATTTCGTAATCTATATCATAACATAGGCCAAGTAAGAGTATTATATCACAAGACTAATAACTTACCTGTGGTGGTCTGTATTCGAAAGATTCGAAGCTGTCGGCAGCGGCAATAGCTACCAGACCCAGGAGGATGAGGACCTGGAATGTGAAATTTGTTAAAATATGGAATGTATGACTGGAAGCTGTTGTAATGTTTCATCGATTTTTTTTTTTTTTTTTTTTTTTTTTTTTTTTTTTTTGGTGTTTTGAGATTTTGAGCATATTACCTTGGCGTTCATGATGAATATAATGTTTCAGATGAACTGATACTGATCACTCGGCGCCTGAACAATATATATATATGTCTCAGCACAGTGATGGCGCAAGGTCAGGTGAGGACAATTCTTTTTTCTTTTACTCTTCTTACTTCAGCTCTGGGTGCGGCGAGAGCGATCATGGAGAATTATGTGATTTATACTTTAGATGACATTTCGTATCATTATTTCTTTATATGTATTCATATATTCTATATATCTTTATGTATTCATGGATACATATTATGTATATATGCATATATATATTATATATTTATATACAGACATATATATCTGTATATATGTATATGTACAAGTATATCCCTGTTTTATAACAGTGTGTGTGCGTGCGCACGACGCACACACCCACACACACACACATACACACTCTCTCTCTCTCTTTCATATTTCTCTCTTATCTATTAATCTATACAGCAAAGTACCTCCATAGTATGTGTGAACCCATACACAAATACTTATACATTCGCATTGTGAACTCTTTTATTCATATCTTTGTAGCTTGAATAGCGTTCATTTTTACATTCACACATTAAGAGAGAGATTATATCTTAATATCCTATGAACGTACTGACTTTTTTACATGTAGCAATGTTGATTACCCCGCGTGTCGGGCCATAAAGAAGTTCCCGGATGAGGTTTGCTTTTGCATATCTTGTTAAAGTTAACTATATTATTCCATGAATACTTCGATGGATAGGGCCGAGTGACGAGTTCATGTGACAAGACTATACTTATTACATCTTCCATGTATCTAACCTTTTTCACTTTAATTCGTTTTATACCGAACTGGACGGCGTAGCATTGGTTTATTACATGATACTTTATTTACTCACATTTTACTTTACTTACATACGCTTTTGATACCCAATAACTAAGTACTGTAAATGTCAAATTGATGAGAATTTCCATTATGCCGAAACGTCAACTTCTGATTCCTTTCACACCTTACATTTTCTTTGTGTAGTCAGTAACATCAGAGCGTTAATTGGGTGAAATTATTAATGTGAACTAAGATCTTTACAATGTACATGCAAGTGGTTGCTTTTATATGTATATATCATACCTTTTCTCTATGAATTGTTCTACAACCTCTTGACATTATGTTAACACGAAATGACCTTGAAAACTTTCGATCTCATATATATCGGTACACGCCCGTCCTTCACAAGGAAACAAGGGTGATGTGTGGGGAAGAGATCAATGAGAATACATTATTCCACAACGCTATGATATAATCAGACTTATATGCAATTAACGATTCGGTAATAAGAAATAATATCGTAATTCTTGTGATGTAATGCTTATGTTAACCATGACAAGACTTTAATAACATTGTTACTATAACGAAAAGACGCATTTTGAATACTGTGATAAACCACAGTTTATACAAACCAGGGTCATTGCAAAAACGGAAAAATGTCATAATGGAGAGCATGGATCTCATTTTACATAAGAAAATGTGTG
>NC_061832.1:2491762-2516762 GCF_019202785.1 Penaeus chinensis
CAGACATGAACACTAAGGTAGGTAAACCCATCTGTTCTATGTAAAACTAAGGTTGATGATGAAGTAATGGAACAATATAAGTATAACCTTGGTAATAAATGTCCATATAACCTATTCATTATAGATCTTCATCCTGCTTGGTCTGGCAGTCATCATTGCTGCAGACAGCCCAGAAATTTTCGCTTATGGACCTCCTCGGGTTAGTATGTTCTAATGTCTATTAAAAAAAAAAAAAAAAAAAAAAAAAAAAAAAAAAAAAAAAAAAAAAAAAAAAAAAAAAATAGAGGAGAAATACCGACAAATAATTTTAAGTGGACAGGCCACAGAATTATAGTTATGCAATATACTTTCATAAAAGAATATATAAAATTAATACAAACACATAATGCATTTTCACATTTAAGGGTTCCTCCGAAGAATCATTTGAGTCGTTTGAGTCAGGAGAAGCCAAGTACGACTTCAATTATGCCGTTCAGCACGAAGACTCTGGCAATGACTTCGGCCACGAGGAAGCTCGTGACGGAGACCACACTCAGGGATCCTACTACGTGAGGCTTCCCGATACCCGTCTGCAGAACGTCAAGTACGTCGTAGACGGTGACGACGGCTACGTGGCCGAGGTGAACTACGAGGGCGAGGCCCGTTTCCCCGACTCGTATGAGTCTGCTTCCTTTGAGTCTCGTGAATATAGTCCACCAAGGCCAGTCTACACCTATGACTCAAACGAGTCTAAGTAAACTTTTAGATTTTGGACTAATGAAAAAAGATAGAGGATAAGGATATCTATTGTATATTTATTACAAAATCTAATGAAAACATGAGTAAATGTCTTTTTTTTTTTGTTTTTTTTTTGTTTTTTTAGGTTTTGTTAAAAAATTAAATGCCAAGCTCAAAGTCTACGTGTTTGCTTTTCTCTCCTTATATTCGTTAAGACTTGCGCAAAGTGCCTTGACCTTCTCAATCTCTTTTTCATGAGCATTTTCAAGAAAGAGTTCCATCACTGGGACTGAAGAAAATGTTTCCCTGTTTTAAAGAGCAAATCAAATAGCGATGTTGATAGACGTTACCGTGATAGATATCATCCTGAAATGTGCTGAGGGTAATTAATTGCTTCTTCGGGCAAATTTATAATAAATCACATTTACTCTGACAGTCGAGGCGACAAAAATACATGTACTCTCTCCCTCCGTCTCTTTTCCTAGTTAATTCTTTGGATATAAATGGAACGCAAGAAGACAATAAAACAAATTTCCAACGGAATCACAGCGTTGAACTGTTCGTACTTGTATACATCTCAACAAGTGCATCTCATTCGAACCGTATTAGGTGTGATTTATAGTCATTTTATCTCTCTCTCCTTGTCTCTACCATGTGCAAGTTTTTTTTTTTTTTATATTATGATTTTTATAAATGTTTTAGCTTTTTGCAAATTTTAAGTTGCCTATTAATTATACATATGTCTGGCAGGATCTATCGCCTAGACTTTATACTTTAGGATCTCCTGAGAGATTTGATCAAAGTTGTAAGAATATGTCCCTTTCTAGAAAGATTTCTTAACTGCAATTTCTGTTGTAATTTACTTACTATCTGATACTCACGTTTTAAAACTGCAATGAGAGTGTTGACTGAATGTAGTTATAGTAAAGTGCTAACTTATTTCATCACACCGCATAACATAACTAGCGGCGCCATTTAAGGGAGTAAGCATCGGGGGCGGTCGAGTCCACTGAAGTTTGTTATAAGAACTAAAAAGAAATAAAATTTGGGCTTATTCCTAATCAGCTCCTACTGGGTTGTGCCTCCAAACATACCCATATTTATCACTTGCTTTGACTGTCACTCATGTGTCTAATTCAGAAACCCGGGTGAGTCGCGATAGTTTTGTATGGTATATAAGGGTTTACATTAAATATTTACTTGTATCATATTATAGCCAAGATTTATGAAAGGTATAATTTTTTATAATGAGTGAAGTAAGCTTTCCAGAAATAATAGAGCTACTGTTGTTTAAGTACTGTATTGGGGTAAGCTGGCTACAAACTCATTTGCTTTCTTTTTGCCATACAAGTATGCCCTAATATCCATCTCATGGCTTTAGAACGACTTTTAAATAGATTAGGCTCTCAGATAGGATCTGGTAAGCTAATGTTATAAATATTCTTCGCCAAGGATATTTGAAAAGGCATGCATCCTTGCACACACAAAAACACACCTTTTTGTCTTTATACAATGTACTATAAACGCATATTAACCATGTTGTTAATAATATGAAACATGCACAGATGCATAATTTCTTTTCATAAGAAATTACAAATAATTTGAATGCCACCTCTCATCGCTCAGGCTATCCCATCAAATGTATAATTATATCTATGACTTTCTCTATGGTTATCTCTGTATCTATGTCTGTCTCTCTCCACGGTAGAAAAAGGAATATAATATATCTGTAAAAGCTTATCATGCTCAAACTACATAATATCTGGTTATTTGGCAAATTCAACGATAATTGTAAGAAAGTATTAATGTTATATTCCAATTTCATAATCGTTCGGATAAAGTCAAAAAATACAAAAAAATCTTACTGATTGCATTCGTCACAATAAAATTTAAAACATCTTTATATATCATCAAAGTGCATGTTGCCTAACCGAAATGTATATATATATATATACATATATATATATATACATATATATATACATATATATATATATATATATATATATATATATATATATACATATATATATATATATATATATATATATATATACATATATATATATACATATATATATATACATATATATATATACATATATATATATACATATATATATATACATATATATATATATATATATATATATATATATATATATATATACATATATATATACATATATATATATATACATATATATATATATATATATATATATATATATGTATATATATATATATATATATATATATATATATATATATGTATATATATATATATATATATGTATATATATATATATACATATATATATATATATATATATATATATATATATATATATATACATATATATATATATATATATATATATACATATATATATATATATATATATATATATGTATATATATATATATATATATATATATATATATATATATATATATATATATATATATATAATTATACAACACGCACTTGTACATGATAAAGAAGTTTGTTTGTATGTGAATTTTATAACATTCGCCTATATGGCCTTTTGGCTATGGCAAAGGTCTAAATTTACCCCTGCGGGTGGTAAATAAAGGGGATATTATCTAAAACTAAATAATTTTGTTGTATACAGGGTGACAAATCAAGGGGAAATTATAGAAAAAAAATAAAAATAAAAACAAGTAGTAATACTGTATTGTACTGGCCAGATATATTTGTCTCCCAAAAATTATTTTGTTTTATTTGGTGTAACAGAACCATATCTTCACACGTGTTGTAGTGTGGAAACCGATATTGCACAATACTTTGAAGATATAAGTATTATCAATCTTTCGTTGTGCAGTTATTTAATTATTACTTTGGTCATTGGGGTACACAATGAAATACATACAGCAGAGGCGGTAAATATATAATATGATCACTTGTATAAACCTTGATAAAGGGTCATACATACTTACAGCACTATGCATATCATGTAGTGCGTGTGCTCTGTTTTCACTCATTTGCAATAATCATCTCATCCTTATTTTACGCTAATGTATTATTTTTTTAATCGCCTAATTAAAATGAAGTCATCTGGTGATGCACAGCAGTAGGATACAGCCCTGTAAATATATTACAACTGTCCAGCAGATTCCAGTACCTGGCACCGCCAGTAAGCAGCCGGCATAAAAACAAGCACGTGTTGACCAGGACTTTGGTATATAAAGGACAACGGCGGATGTAGCATCACTCATTCCTCGAAAAGCAACAGTCATGAACACTAAGGTAGGTAGACACATCTGTTCTATGTAAAACTAAGGTTGATGATGAAGTAATGGAACAATATAAGTATAACCTTGGTAATAAATGTCCATATAACCTATTCATTGTAGATCTTCATCCTGCTTGGTCTGGCAGTCATCATTGCTGCAGACAGCCCAGAGATTTTCGCTTATGGACCTCCTCGGGTTAGTAGGTTCTAATGTATGTAAAAGAAAAAGAGAAAAAAAAGTAGAGAAAGATACTGACAAATAATATTAAGTGAGCAGGCCACAGAATTATAGTTATGCAATATACTTTCATAAAAGAATATATAACATAAAAAGAAACACATAATGCATTTTCACATTTAAGGGTTCCTCCGAAGAATCATTTGAGTCGTTTGAGTCAGGAGAAGCCAAGTACGACTTCAATTATGCCGTTCAGCACGAAGACTCTGGCAATGACTTCGGCCACGAGGAAGCTCGTGACGGAGACCACACTCAGGGATCCTACTACGTGAGGCTTCCCGATACCCGTCTGCAGAACGTCAAGTACGTCGTAGACGGTGACGACGGCTACGTGGCCGAGGTGAACTACGAGGGTGAGGCTCGTTTCCCCGACTCGTATGAGTCTGCTTCCTTTGAGTCTCGTGAATATAGTCCACCAAGGCCAGTCTACACCTATGACTCAAACGAGTCTAAGTAAACTTTTAGATTTTGGACTAATGAAAAAAAAAAAAAAATAGCGGATAAGGATATCTATTGTATATTTATTACAAAATCTAATAAAAGCATGAGTAAATGCCTGTTTTTTTTTTGTTTTTGTTTTTCTTAGGTTATGTTAAATAAGTAAATGCTAAGCTCAAAGTCTACGTGTGTTTGCTTTTCTCTCCTTATATTCGTTAAGACTTGTGCAAAGTGCCCTGCCCTTCTCATTTTTTTTTTCTTCCCTGTTTTAAAAAGAAAATCAAATAGCGATGTTGATAGACGTTATTGTGGTATACAAACGAATGCTCGAATGATAATAATACTTTACTCGTAATTCCTGACTATACTTGCATTTCGAATCTAGTGTGGATTTATTGATAATTTAAAATTATATGTGTCATTTCATGCAGAAACGTCACTGGGACCCTGATAACGTTAACTGAAAACTTGCATTATAAATTATATTTTCTTTGTAATGGTAGATGTAATCAGGCACAAACTTATGATGTTACCTCGATAGACTCGTCGTTCAAATTATATGTGTAAGTACGTAATCTTAATTGAAAAAAAATGTATATATGTATATATGTATATATGTATATCTGTATATCTGTATATATGTATATGTATATGTATATGTATATATATATAAATATATACTTAAAGGAATTTTTTGTGGAGGTTCCATACCATGGTATATAGAAATGCTCGCATAGTGCCTAGGGTATTTATTACTCTGAATGACTTACAATTTGCATATGATTGTCCAGGTAAGAAAAGCTATGTATTTATATTATGAAATAGAATTATGAAGACAGTAATACGTTTCATAGTCCTCTCCGGAATCTCCTAGATTTACAGATAATATATAATGTAGTCTCATTCACTGCCTAGTATTCAATCATCAATACTTGAAATATATTTTTTCGTGATGATAGATATTATCCTGAAATGGTAATTAATTGCATCTGCGGGCACATTCATAATAAGAAATCACATTTGGCGAGGTTTCCCAACAAAAATACATGTACTCTCTCCCTCCGTCTCTTTTCTTAGTTAATTCTTTGGATATAAATGGAACGCAAGAAGATAATAAAAGAAATGTCCAACTGATTCACATCGTTGAACTGTTCGTTCTTATATACATTTCAACAAGTGCAACTCATTCGAACCGTATTATTTGCGATTTATAGTCATTCTATCTCTGTCATGTGCAAAAGTTTTTTTTTTTTTATTATTATGATTTTTATAAATGGTTTAGCTTTTCGCAAATTCTAAGTTGCCTATTAATTATGCATATGTCTGGCAGGATCTATCGCCTAGGCTTCATACTTTAGGATCTCCTGAGAGATTTGATTAAAGTTGTAAGAATATGTCTCTTTCTCGAAAGATTTCGTATCTTCTGTTGTAATTAACTTACTATCTGATACTCACGTTTTAAAACTGCAATGAGAGTGTTGACTGAATGTAGTTATAGTAAAGTGCTAACCCATTTTATCACACCGCATACCATAACTAGCAGCAGCCATTTTAGGGAGTAAGCATCAGGGGGGGGGTCGAGACTCCTACCAGTCTGCTTCCTTCGAGTCCCGGGAGTACAGGCCACCAAGTCCCGTATACGTCTTTGAATCCAATGAGTCCAAGTATCATGGACAAGAGTCTTATATACAAGGGTTTTGACATAGCATATTTGTTGTATATTTATTACGAAGTTAAAGGAAGCACAAGTGAATACGTGTTTTTATCAAAGCCTAGGAGATACGGATATTAGAAATGAGTGCAAAATTCCTTCTTCAGACTTTGGGGTTCCATAATCAGCCACTCCTATTAATCTTTAAGGTATGATCATTAGTGAACAAATCTTCCTTCCAAATCACCTTTTTAAGAGCTTTATAGCTAAGAACCATTTTGAAGAGAAAATTAAATCAAATGGTAACGATGACAGCCTCCGAATTTTAAATAAACTTATTTGTCCTTTCCCTCAGAAACATCTCATGGCGTTAACTGAGCTCCTTTATTATGAATCACATTATTTCTCCGTAGTGGAAGATGCAGTCACAAACTCGCGCCTCTTTCACATTATGAAATCTGATGTAATGATATTGCCTCAATAGACCAGAGCTTTCTCCTCAAATATGCAAGTACGTAATCGCGCCCTCTCTTTCTCAGAAAAAAAAAGAAAAAAAAAAAGAAAAAAAGTATTTAATTACTCTTTTCTCGCTTATTTCATTCTAAGCGTTTGTAAAAGTAGAAAGACTTTGATTGTGAAAACTACACAAACCCTTACAGGTTGAACAATACATAACTGCAACAGAGGAAGCTGCTTGCGGTTCTTATTACCCGGAATTATTCCAATTCATAGTTGACTGTCTGTACTATTAAAGTGATATGTATTGAAATATGATTTTTTTCTTTCTCTCTTCTTCCCTTTCAACTTCTGCTGCAGTTAAGTTCAACGTCTGTTAGGTTCACCACCTGACATTTTACAGTCATAAAGAGTTACAAATATGTATCATAAACTTTCCCAGATTCACCACCACCTCGGTTTCAAGAGTATCAAAAGTACCTTTCTCCCTCTATTTGATTTTAAAATAAGTAGACTAGGTATTGTCAATCATACATGTTAACTTGTTTTAGCGTGTCTGTTCTTCTAAATTATAAACACTTCAGGGATAGCACGCGCAAACTGGATAAATAGGTTTATTAACAGATTTCATTCTCATTGTAAAAATACGTCAATCTGTTTCCACAAGATTTCGTAATTGCACAGACAAAATTCAGTCCAGACATTAGAAAAACTAGAAATTTGCAATCTGATGGATGACAAAATGTACTTATCATATTAAAATATCCAATGATATCCATATATTTTATCTTACCCCATGCCATTGCCAAATACTCGAAAACACACTTTCGTGTGTGAGCGTGTGACGATGATAATGATAATTTAGGATTTCATGAAAGGCTCTTGTGACTTCAGTCAAAAAGCTGTCTGTTTATTATGCTTCTATATTAGCCTCTGTGTATAAGGAATGGCCGGGGATTGAAAATGCGCATCAACAAAATTGCTACCTTGCACCACACAGGACACTATGTGTACGTGTGTGTGTGCGTGCGTGTAATCTTATATCTGCGAACTCGTAAATAGTATAGATCAATGGATTTCAACTGAGAGTTAATTTAGGGATAACAAAATCGGGGCGAATTTCTCAAGGAACCTTAAAATCAATATTGTAATAAACTGGAACTGGCCAGACTGTTTTGTCACCACATACCTCTGCGAATCGGGTTTCTCTGCACTAGACACGAAGATCTTGTCATCAACAACTCCAATGAATCAGCAAAGTTCCCACTGATGTTATCGGAGGCAAGTTTACTCATTTATTCATTCACCGATAGTCATGGTATTTTTGGTTTGTTGGTTTGATAGATGAGGTTATTTTTATAATTGTAAAAAGAAAAACCTATATTGCACAAAACTGGGACAATAAAGGTATTATCCACTTTTACTCTGCATTTGCATTGTTATTATTTCGACTAAGGGATTATGTAACAAAATACATAAAGCTTCAGAGGCAAATATGCAGAATATGGTTTACAATGCATTGATATGACCGTGATATAGTATAATACACCCTCATACATACGATGCATGAATATGTGCTTCCATTAACTTACAATGTCTACTAACACATGTCATTTAATTAATTCATTTTCCAAATTGCTTAGGTAAAAAGATGCCCATTGATGATGCACGGAAAGAGGTCATTATGTTCGTAAATATATTGCTTCTGTTCAGCAGATTTCTATAACTGGCACCGACGAGCAGTTAGCAGTACGTACAAAAACTAGTACAAGTGGACTAGGACTTTGGTATATAAGGGACATCGGCGGGTACAGCATCACTCATTCCTTGAGAAGCTACAATCATGAACACTAAGGTAGGTGCACATATCTGTTCAAGAAACTATACAAATAATCGTGTGATGTAGAAGCAACATGATCACTGCCTGTACTATGAATGTTAAGATAACCTTTTCACTTCAGGTCTTCATCCTTCTTGGTCTGGCAGCCGTCGTTGCTGCAGACAGCCGTGAGATATTTGCTTATGGACCTCCTCGGGTAAGTGATTTTCATCACAACTATATTTAAGGGCAATAAAAGTAGAGCATTTTAACAGATTTACAGAATATATTGATTACATTTTCTTTTGATATTGTTACACATGTATGTTACTCTTTCAGGATTCCTCCGAAGAGTCATTTGAGTCTTATGAGTCAGGAGAAGCCAAGTACGACTTCAATTATGCAGTTCAGCACGAAGACTTCGGCCATGAAGAAGCCCGTGACGGTGAACACACACAGGGATCCTACTACGTGAGGCTTCCCGACACCCGTCTGCAGAACGTCAAGTACGTCGTAGACGGTGACGACGGCTATGTGGCTGAGGTTAACTACGAGGGCGAGGCTCGTTTTCCCCGACTCCTACGAGTCTGCTTCCTTCGAGTCACGGGAATACAGTCCACCAAGGCCAGTCTACACCTATGACTCAAACGAGTCCAAGTAAACACTTAGATAATTAACTACTACATTATGGTCACCGGACAAGGACTTTTATATAAGCTATTTATTTTGTATATATTACGAAATATAATGGAGGTGCGAGTGAACGCGTGTTTTCTTAATGCTGAAGTTATTATTATTAACAAATCTCTGTAATTTGTTAAAAAAAAAAAAAAAAATGTAAAGAGATTGAAGACAGGTCTTTCCTTTCTTTAAACGAAAATTAAATCGAATAGTGATGTCGACAGCCGTTAGCTTTAAAACAGTGACATACATACATATGGTTATATTAATGTTATTAAAATAATAATTATATTATGTGATAGTCAAACCTGAAATAGGCATGACTAGTATTTGACTCCTTGGTGACTAAATACTTGTGGAACCATCCATATGTAAACATGCCATGCACGTTATGCTATCGCAGCTCAAAGGGTTTTCACTCAAAATATTTATGGAATATTTTGATTTAAACCCCTTTTTGGTTCCATCTTTAAATTTAAGTCTTTCCCAAATTTGGACCTGCGGTGTGGTCTTATTCTGATCAATATCCCTGAATGCTACACGGCACAACAGCTTTTCATATCACGTAAAAACGATGAGTTCGTAAAAACTATTATTGCTTAATTTTTATCTGCCGATTATCAAAATTACAGCATTACAACCGCAAAACGTTATCTAATACATGTACCATATTTAGAAAAATAAATAGGATGTTGAGTCGCTCAAACTTGTTCATATTGGTATCACTAAACCCCTTAATCATCATTGACAGCGATGCTTTAAGTTTTGTTTTCTTATTTAGTCAGTGTACTATTCATCAAACATTTTTTTTTTTTTTTTTTTTTGTACAAGCACGGTGACTCTCTTGAACGAAATGTAGAATGATCTATACAGTCGGGAACATTGGCCCTTCCTGAAGAATTGCCAAACCGCATGATCTTTGCTATCTTACATTATACTACATATATAACATATGCAAACATTTTATCGTGCTATGGAATATTATAAAGTGTATTATGTTACGATACATATCATATTTATTACATTAACATATATCAAATCATATAATTTCATAAAATGCATAGTATTTATTATATATCATAGAAATTAATCCTATAAGTTCTTCTTAAAGCTCCTATACTTCATCATTAACTATAATGCATTGATTTTGGTTGTAATATGTCAATTCCAGCACCAAAAGAGTCGTAAGATATCAACATCGCAATGGAAGTGGTGGAAGGAGAAAAGGCGCCGGTAAAAGAATGTTTAGTGTGTGTGAATACACTACTTAGTTATCTGCTATAACAATGTCTTTTCCTACACTTAGTGAGTGTTGAAATACTGATACCATATGGGCGTACGACCAAACTAATCAACACACTTCTCTCAATCTTATGCAAGGTATATTGACTGCAAAATTGTCTGGATATCGAAATACTATCCGAATTAATACTTTGTACCTAATTTTATTATATATGAATGTTCTAGTAGTAGAATATACAATTCCTTAAATTGTCCTTGCGTGTATATACACACCTGGGCGCATGTCATCTATGTCTCTTTAATATAGATAAAAACAGCATGGCCACATATCGCTTGTAACGTTGAAACTGCATAGTGCATGCTTTAAGAATCTAATATATATATATATTTATTTATTTATATTAAAGATTAATACATGCATTGGCTAACTTTTCCTGTAGTTATAACAACACATGATGTTCAATAATATTTACACTGACATGAATAGACATTATCTTACTAAATACTTATCCCTAACTGGATAAAACATTTTAATTATATAGAACGTACATCTATACACAAATTGCTCATTTGCATATATGTGTATATGAGGCATTCATAATAGTAACACGAATAGGCTTGTTAATAGTATAGATCTCGGTAAAGGATAATATAAACTTGCATATGAAAATATTCATTCGTATATCCGTTGGAACGCAATGCAAGTAAAAATACCCAGCACTTTAGATACAAAATCATGTATAGGCAAGATTATAACTACTACTAGTAGTAGAATAAACATTTATTCACCAAACCGTTAAGTTAAAATAATACGTATGTAGACGAAACACGTCACTGACCTTGTATATATAATGCTTCTCTTCGGAAGATCCCGGTACCTGGCACCGATGAGCAGTTGGCAGTACGTATAAAAACTTGTACAAATGGACAATGGCTTTGGTATATAAGGGGCATCAGCGAGTACAGCATTACTCATTCCTTGAGAAGCTACAATCATGAACACTAAAGTAAGTAAACATATCTGTGCTACAGGAAATGTCAATAACCGTATGATGCAGAAGCAACACGGGTATTGCTATAGTACATATTTACTGATGACGTCTTCACTGTAGGTTTTGATCCTTCTTGGTTTGGCAGCCGTCGTTGCTGCAGACAGCCCAGAGATTTTCGCTTACGGACCTCCTAGGGTAAGTGTGAACAATTCATTATATCAAAAGGCAAATCACAGCAAAGTAAGTTTGATATGAACAGGTTAAACTGATTATACGGAGGATAGAGAATGTGGCAATTTTTCAACCAACAGCATATCATAAAACAGAACATGTAATTCTTCTAAAATGTTACTTTTCAGGATTCTTCCGAAGAGTCATTCGAGTCGTTTGAGTCAGGGGAGGCCAAGTACGACTTCAATTATGCCGTTCAGCACGAAGACTCTGGCAATGACTTCGGCCACGAGGAAGCCCGTGACGGTGAACACACTCAGGGATCCTACTACGTGAGGCTTCCCGACACCCGTCTGCAGAACGTCAAGTACTTCGTGGACGGTGACGATGGCTATGTGGCCGAGGTGAACTACGAGGGCGAGGCTCGTTTCCCCGACTCATATGAGTCTGCTTCCTTCGAGTCCCAGGAATACAGGCCACCAAGGCCAGCCTATACCTATGACTCCAACGAGTCCAAGTAAATCGTCAGGTATTTGACCTCTGAATAATGATAACGGACAAGGATTTTTTTTTTTTTTGATATATAATATATATGTGTATTTATTACGAAATATAACGTGGACACAGCTGAAGATGTGTTTTCTTTATTAGTGCTTATTAATATTGGAAATTAAACGAAAACTCTTTATACCCAGCGAACTAAAAAAAAAAAAAAAAAAAAAAAGGAGAGAATTATTGTTATTTTAAATCTTTCGCGTCAAAAGCTAAGGTCATTAGCGGCGAATATCTTAGATTGAAAATTTGAATATATAATACGTTGAAAGATCTATTAACAAAAACAGTCTTTAATAGGGAAAATAAGAAATAAAATATATTAAGGAAGAAAGAATGAATATTCTTGAAAAGTTGAAAATTGTAAATAAAAATTACAAGCTACTCACTTTTGTTTTACGGGTAATTATGAATTATAAAGCTATATAAATTCTTTAGATTCGACTTTACCAATAGCAAAGTAATATTAAGAATCCAAAAATCAAGGAACCGGTAAACAACCGAGACTGGTGACAAAGGAATGGTAGAGCAATCTAAATTTAAACATAATAAGATAAAATCACAAAATGTCACCTGACACACGTCCCATTCTGGGAGATTTAAACATTTAATCTTATTAACTTATTCGTTTTACCATTGGCAGCAAAGCCTTAGGTTTGATTGATTTAACAGCCAAAGGAATTTTCATTAATTTATTTACATTATCATTATTAATTGCACAAACATGGTGACAATTGTGGACTATGAATAATCCTTCCTTGCAACCTAGTCCCCTACATACCCAACCCTCCACAACCTTGCCCCTACCTCAAGCCCTTCAGGGCCAGCAATTACACATATGAATAAGACTGTTAGGTGTTTGTTAATTCATTCTGGAGGTACCGCAATATATGTTCAGTGTAAGTATTGCCTCGCTTCACATTGCAACGAATATGTTATATCCTAAAAACAACAACTAATTTAGATGAATTGGTAATATATAATACCCTTTCACTACGCCGATAAATGAGGATGATAAAAGAGAAGGCCGTGGAGCGGTGAAGGCAAGTGATAGGACAATGTATCCATCGCGCCGTATCCTCTCTCCACAGAAAGCGAAAACCCTATAGATTGATTGGTTATTTAAAATTATCTGCAGCGTCAACATCTAAGGTCCTTGGCGGCGACTACCTGGTGGGATTTAAATGTTAAACTATTTAAAACGTTTAAAGTCTATCAATAAATAATGTCTCTTAAGTAAAATTAAATAAGAAATAAATTGAAACGGTAATTGATCATAATATATACTTAATTGTCCTGAAAATAATAAAAACGAAACATATTATGTTCTAGTTATATAGATTTCCTTTCCATATGATAGCTTATTTGACAATGATTGACACTGTCGTGAAGGCCTGCAAACGAAATTACGTCATGACCTTTGCACTTGAAAGTAATTGTCATATTGATAAGCAAAATGATATACATATATTTCATCTTGCCGAATACTTGACCCTACCATAATACCAATATATTAGTATATTTACAGACTTGTTAATGATACAATACACACCTACATTGTAATGTATTATGTTACGATACATATCATATTTATTACATGTACATATATCACATCATATCATTTCATAAAATGCATATTATTTATTATATATCATATAAAATCTAAGTTTTTCTTAAATCTCCTATACTTCATCATTAACTATAATGCAATGATTTTGGTTGTAATATGTCAATTCCAGTACCAAAAGAGTCGTAAGATATCAACATCGCAATGGAAGTGCACTGTATTACAAGGCAAGTAAAAACACCAAGAAGTTCAGTAACAAAATCTCGTGTATGCAAGATTATCATTATATTAATTATCATTATCGTTATTATTATCAGTAATAGTGGTAATGATAGTTATAGTAGCAATAACAAGAGTGACACTTCCATTACTGTTTTTAAAATAAGGTATTGATTAAAAAAAAAAAAAAAAAAAAAAAAAGTTTACATAATTATACTGACGATGCCCATAAACAAGTCACTGACCTTGTATATATTTTGCTTCTCTTCGGAAGATTCCGGTACCTGGCACCGATGGCAGTTAGCAGTATGTATAAAAACTAGTATAAATGGACATTGACTTTGGTATATAAAGGACATCAGTAGGCGCAGCATCACTCATTCCTTGAGAAGTAACAATCATGAACACTAAGGTTAGTTGAAGTGTATGTGCCAAACGTGATGCTAATAAGTGTATCTTGTAGAAGCAACATTGGCGTTACCCAGAGTACCCATTTACTGATAATTTCTTCACTATAGGTCTTCATTCTTCTTGGTCTGGTAGCCGTTGTTGCTGCAGACAGCCCAGAGATTTTTGCTTATGGACCTCCTCAGGGTAAGTGTGATTTACGCATATAAACATTTAAAGAAAATGACAGCAGAGAAAGTAAAAATGAAATTAATAGTTCTCACTTGTGATGCTGTGAAAAGAGTATTTGATAAATTTTCAACCAGCAGTATATCATACTACAGAGCATAAAATTCTTCTTGGATAATATTTTTTTTAGGATTCTTCCGAAGAGTCATTCGAGTCGTTTGAGTCAGGGGAGGCCAAATACGACTTCAGTTATGCCGTTCAGCACGAAGACTCTGGCAACGACTTCGGCCACGAGGAAGCCCGTGACGGTGAACACACTCAGGGATCCTACTACGTAAGGCTTCCCGACACCCGTCTGCAGAACGTCAAGTATGTCGTAGACGGTGACGATGGCTATGTGGCCGAGGTGAACTACGAGGGCGAGGCTCGTTTCCCCGACTCGTATGAGTCTGCTTCCTTTGAGTCTGCTTCCTTCGAATCCAGGGAGTACAGGCCACCAAGGCCAGCTTACACCTATGACTCCGACGAATCCAAGTAAATCGCTAGATATTTGACCTTTGAATAATGATAACGAATAAGTACTTTTTTATATATAATATCTGATGTGTATTTATTAATTTATTACAAAATAGAATATGGGCACGACTGAAGGCGTCTTTTTTTTTTTTAATCAATCCCAGACTTATTATCAGAAATAAAAGAAAAATTCCGTCTTTGAGCTATGGGCTTTCATACGAAGCTTTTTTTTAATAATTCATAAAGTTAATGCATTACTTTGAACTTAATAAAAAGAGACCGGAGGCACCTCTCCCTTTTCTTAACACGAGATTTTAATAGAAAGTGAAATAAATTGATATAAATTTACATTCTGAACTAAAATTATCAGCTACTCTTCTTTGTTTTACGGGTAATACCTTCCTTGAAAGCAATCTATTTTAGACTTAATTTTACCAAAAGTGATATAATATAGAGAATACACAAAAAAAAAAAAAAAAAATAGGAAAAGAATAAACATCTGAGAGAGGTTACAAAGTACTTCTGAAACAATCTCTATGTAAACATACTTAATCTAAATCACAGTGAACATACTGTTTGTCATGATATCGCAGCACAAATTTGTGTCCATGCTTATCTCCCAAATCTGGACCTGTGCTTTGACCCATACTACACATAAAAATTATCGAGAGGCACACGTAAGAATGAAAAGTGCGTTGATACTATTATTAATGAACTGATATGTACAAAAAAAAAAAAAAAAAATCAGCATGCAAAATTATAAAATGTCACCTGACACCTTATTAAAAAGATCTTTTTGTGTCATTCATATCTCTAAAAAAAAAAAAAAAAATAAAAAAAAAAAAAAAAAAAAAAAAATCTTACCTTTTTTTTTGCCATTAGTAGCAAAGCCTTATGGTTGATTAGTTTATTAGTCCGATTAATTTTTCTTAATTCATTTACATTATTATTATTATTATTATTATTAACTATTATTATTATTATCGTCATCGTCATCATCATCATCATCATCATCATCATCATCATCATCATCATCATCATCATCATCATCATCATCATCATCATCATCGATTGATTGTGCAGGCACGGTGACATTCGTGAACTATGCCTAATCATTCCTATCCAACGAACCACCAACAAACCCATCCTTCCACGTACTCTATCCTTACCTCAAACCCTCAATGACCGGTAATTACACAAGTGAAAAAAACAAAACAAAAAAAACAAACTGTTAGGCGTTAGCTTATTCATTCTGGAGATACCATAGTACATGTTCAGTGTAGGCATTGCCTCGTTTCACATTGCGAAGAATGTTATACCAGAAAGATTTAGCAGCAACTAATTTAGAACAAGTTGCAATATATAATACCCTTTAACGAGCAAATAATAAGGAGGATTGCGTCAAAAGCGTAAGGCCGCGGAGCAGTGAATGTAAGTGATAGGACAGCGTAACCATCCTGCCGTATCCTCATTCAACATATTTTTTTTTTTTTTGTTTTTTTTACACGAGTAGATTATTTTAAATGATCTGCAGCGTCAACCAGGAATTAAGATGTTAAACCATTATAAGGTTGACAGTCTATCAGTAAATGATGTCTCATAAGTAAAAATAAGTAAGAAATATATTGAAACTTATTAATAAATAAACATAATATATACTTAATCATCCTGAAAATAATAGATAAGACAAAATTTGTTTGGGTTACATAGATTTTCTTTCCATATATTTGAAAAGGATTTACACTGTCGTGCTAAACGACAATACGTCATGGCTCTTGCACTTAAATGAAAGCAATTATTACATTGATAAGTGAAATAAACATATATTTCATCTTGCCGAATACTTGGCCCTACTTAACTGCACAAAACAACACTAGCATTCATACACCACGCACATCTACACACAAAACTTTGGTATACCATAATATCAGTATATTCACAAACTTATCAATGATACAATCCTCAGAAAGGGGCAATGCACAAACAAACATATATGATCATGTATTCGTATATTAACTGAATTACAAGGCAAGTAGGAGTACCAAGAAGTTCAGTAACAAAATCTTGTGAATGCAATGTTATCATTAAATTTATTATCATTATCGTTATTATTATTAGTAGTAATAGCAGTGGTTCGTGATAGTCGTAGTAACAGGAGTGATACTGCTATAACCGTTTTTTTTTTTTTAGATTAAGGTATTTATTTTCCAAAATCTTTAGTTTACAAAATGATACCTATAAACAGGTCCCATAAACAGGTCACTGACCTTGTATATGTGATGCTTCTCTTCGGAGGATTCCGGTACCTGGCACCGATGGGTAATCAGCAGTATGTATAAAAACTAGTACAAATGGACATTGAATTTGGTATATAAAGGACATCAGTAGGTGCAGCATCACTCATTCCTTGAGACGATACAGTCATGAACACTAAGGTTAGTTGAAGTGTATGTGCTAATCGTGATGCTAATAAGTGTGCGATGTAAGAAACAACGCTGACATTGACCGAAGTACCCATTTACTGATAATTTCTTCACTATAGGTCTTCATTCTTCTTGGTCTGGCAGCCGTTGTTGCTGCAGACAGCCCAGATATTTTTGCTTATGGACCTCCTCGGGTAAGTGTGATTTATGCATATCAAAATTCAAAGAAAGTGACAGAAGAGAAAGTAAAAATTAATTTAATAGATCTCACTTGTGCTAAAAAAGAAAAAAAAAAAGAAAGAAAGAAAAAATCAACAAGCAGTATATCATAATACAGAGCATATAATTCTTCTTGGGTAATATTCTTTTTAGGATTCTTCCGAAGAGTCATTCGAATCGTTTGAGTCAGGGGAGGCCAAATACGACTTCAGTTATGCCGTTCAGCACGAAGACTCTGGCAACGACTTCGGCCACGAGGAAGCCCGTAACGGTGAAGACACTCAGGGATCGTACTTCGTAAGGCTTCCCGACACCCGTCTGCAGAACGTCAAGTACTTCGTGGACGGTGACGATGGCTATGTGGCCGAGGTGAACTACGAGGGCGAGGCTCGTTTCCCCGACTCGTATGAGTCTGCTTCCTTTGAATCCAGGGAGTACAGGCCACCAAGGCCAGCTTACACCTATGACTCCAACGAATCCAAGTAAATCGTTAGATATTTGACCTCTGAATAATGATAACGAACCTTTTTTTCTTTTATATATTTGATGTGTATTTATTACAAAATAAAATGTGGACACGACTGAAGGCGCCTTTTCTTAATGAATCTCAGACTAGATATCAGAAATAAGAGGAAAAATCCTTATTTGAGCTATGGGCTATCCTTTCTTAACACGATAATTTTATCAAATATCGACAGCTGTTAGTGTAATAATGTGATATAAATGTACATTCTGAATCAAAATCACCAGCTACTCATTGTTGTTTTACGGGTAATGCCTTCCTTGAAAGCTATCTAAATACTTTAGATTTAATTTTGCCAATAGTACTATATTATAGAGTCCAAAAATCAAGGAAAAGGGTAAACACCTGAGGCAGGTGACAAAGTACAATCTATGGGTAAACATACGTAAACTAAATCATAGTGAACATAGTGTTTGTCATGACATCCCAGTTGTGTCCATGCTTGTGTTCCAAATCTGTCACAGCACAGGTGAACGAGAAGCACACATACGAATGATAAGTTCGTTGAGACTATTATTTATGAATTGATTTGTGCAAACGGTTAATAATAATTAAAGAATAATCATGGAAACCACACAATATCACCTGACACACGAATTATACTTAAAGATTGAAAGAAGTCTCATTGAGTCATTCATATTTCTATATGTTTCTTTTTTTTTGACATTGGAACAATAAATAGTTTTATTTATTAGTCAAATTAATTGTTATCAATTTATTAACATTATTATCATTATTAAGTGTACAGGCATGGTGACAATCGTGGACTATGCCTAACCCTTCCTACCCACCCAACCCTTCACAACCCCACCCCTACTTCTATCTCTAGCCTTCCATGGCCAGTAATTACTCAAGTGAACAATGATGTTGAGTGTTTGCTAATTTATTCTGTTCAGTGTAATTACTGCCTCATTTCACATTGCGAAGAATTCGTTATATCCTAAAGATTTAACAACAACCAATTTAGATGAATTGGCAATATATAACATCGAAAGAGGAAGTTTGCAGAGAAAGACAGGCAGACGCAGAGAAGTGAAGGCAAGTGATAGGACAGTGTATCCGTCGCGCCATATCCTCACCCCACTGAAAGCGAAAATGTTATGAATTAATTGATTATTCAAAATTATCTGCTGCGTCAGCACCGAAGTTCATTAGCTGCGAATATAATCTGGAATTTAAATGTTAAGTTATTTAAACCGTTTAAGAATTTATCAATAATGTCTCCTTACAATAAAAATAAATAATAAATATGTTGATACTGTTATTAATGACTATAACATATCGCTAATTCTCGTGAAAATAATAAATACAACTAAACTTATGCTACGGTTACATAGACTTACAAACGATAGCTTATTTGAAAATTATTTACACTCATGAAAGTTTGCCAAACGACATAACATCATGACCTTTGCATTTGATGAAAGTAATTATCACACGTATAATTAAAATTATATCCATATATATCTTCTTGCCCAATTCTTGAATCTACCTAACTGCACAAAACAAAATTGGCATTCATAGACGACGCACATCTACACGCAAAACTCACATGTGTTGTGGTATACCATAACATTAGTATATTCACAGACTTGTTAATGATACAAACCTCAGAAAAGGGCAATGCACATACTTACAAGCATGTAACTATTGTAATGTATTCGTGTATCCAATGAAATGCAAGGCAAGTCAGAACATCAAGGAGTTTATTAACGAAATCATGTATCATTATTGTTATTATTAATAACATTATTCTGTTTATTATTATTATTATTAGTAGTAGTAACAGTATTCATAATGATAGTATAAGTAAAAGTAGTTGTACCAACAGTAGTAGTGGTGATATTAGTATTACTACTATCGATATATTTATTTACCAAAACGTTTAGTTTAAAAATCAAAGTATACACTACCCATAAACAGGTCACTAACCTTGTATATATATATATATATATATATATATATATATATATATATATATATATATATATATATATATATATATATATATATATTGCTTCCCTTCGGAAGATTCCGGTACCTGGCACCGATGGCAGTTAGCAGTATGTATAAAAACTAGTACAAATGGACATTGACTTTGCTATATAAAGGACATCAGAAGGTGCAGCATCACTCATCCCTTGAGAAGTAACAATCATGAACACTAAGGTTAGTTGAAATGTGTGTGCTAAACGTAATGTTAATAAGTGTGTTGTAGAAGCGACATTAGCGTTACCCAGAGTACCCATTTACTGATAATTTCTTTACTATAGGTCTTCATTCTTCTTGGTCTGGCAGCCGTTGTTGCTGCAGACAGCCCAGAGATTTTTGCTTATGGACCTCCTCGGGTAAGTATGATTCATTTATATCAAAATTTAAAGAAAATGGCGGCAAAAAAAAAGTAAAATTGAAATGAATAGTTCTCACTGATTATGCTGACAAATGATAAAATATTTTTTTAATCAATACTTTAGCATAATACAGAGCATAGAATTCTTAAATAATGTTCTTTTCAGGATTCTTCCGAAGAGTCATTCGAATCGTTTGAGTCAGGGGAGGCCAAATACGACTTCAGTTATGCCGTTCAGCACGAAGACTCTGTCAACGACTTCGGCCACGAGGAAGCCCGTGACGGTGAACACACTCAGGGATCCTACTACGTGAGGCTTCCCGACACCCGTCTGCAAAACGTCAAGTACTTCGTGGACGGTGACGATGGTTACGTGGCCGAGGTGAACTACGAGGGCGAGGCTCGTTTCCCCGACTCGTATGAGTCTGCTTCTTTCGAGTCTGCTTCCTTCGAATCCAGGGAGTACAGGCCACCAAGGCCAGCCTACACCTATAACTCCAACGAATCCATATAAATCGTAAGATATTTGACCTCTGAATAAAGATAACGAAGATTTTTTTTTCTTTTATGTAAAATATTAGATGTGTATTTATTACAAAATAAAATGTGGGCACAAGAGAAGGCGTGTTTTCATATTAATCAATCCCTGATTTATCAATATAAAAAATAAAATGAAAATTCCTTATTTGAGCTATGGGCTTTTATACAAAGCGTTTTCTAATTATTCATAAAGTTTATGCTTCTCTTTGATTTCAATATAAGGAGATTGAAGGCACTTTTCTTGAAATGAGAATTGTATCAAATAGTGATGTCGACAGTGTACATTTGATCCAAAATGATCAGCTACTCATTGTTGTTTTACAGTTAATCCAAATTCTTTAGTTTCAATTTTACCAATAGTAATATAATATAAAAGATCCAAAAATCAAGTAGATGGCTCTATAATTGCTTAGTCACCAAGGAGTCGGTTATTAGTCCTACATATCTTACATATTTACCCTTTTCCTTGACTTCTGAAAAAGGATCTTTTGCATTATTTCATTGTTTTAAATGTTATCGAGATTTTAATAACAATTTTATAATCATGACATCAATAACAATAATAGCAGTATCGATGTCAACTGTATTAAAAACAAAACAAAACAAAACAAAAATATATATCTTACTGGGTCCAAGTCCAAGCATAGTCCCAAAATCTGGAACAGTGGTGTAAATCATACTACACAGCACAGTTATCGAGAGACGTATGTAAGAATGAAAAGTTTGTTGAGGCTATAACTGATGAATTGATTAGCGCAAACTTTGAAGAAAAATCCAACATAAACACCACGAAATGTCATCTAACACACGTGCCATACATAAAGATGTAAAGATTTATTCATATATATTGTTTCCCCAATTGGTAGCTAAACCTGAAGTTTTATTGATTCATTAGTCCAATGAATTTTCATTAATTTATTATTATTATTATTATTATCATTATTATTATTATTATTATCATTATTATTATTATTAATATTATCACTTGCATAAGCATGGTGATAATCCTGCACTATGCCTAACTCTTTCTACCCACCCAACCCCCAACTACCCAACCCTCTTCAACCCCGTCCATATCTATACCTCAATTTATATTAAGTGAATTGCCTTGTTATATGTTATATCCTAAAGATTTAACAGCAGGTAGTTTAGATGAATTAGTAATATATAAAACACTTTCCCGATGCAAATAACGAGGATGATTTCGTCTGGAAGAGAAATACCGTGGAGTTTTTTGTGACATATCTAAAATATACATATATCGTGTGCGCGTGTGTATTTGTATATATATATTTATATATATACAATTTATTTATATATATTATATATACAATTTATATATATACAACTTATGTATATATATATATATATATATATATATTTATTTATTTATATTTATATTTATATATATAATTTATAATTTATATATATATATATATATATATATATATATATATATATATATATATATATTATTTGTCATATAAAAGATTCACCTAATAGGCTATTTCATAAATCTCATATATTCTGTGTTCTATTAAAATGCAATTATTTGGTTGAAATATATCAATTTCAACATCAAAAGTCGTGTTAACATTGTAACGGAAATACTACAGAACGTCAAGTACTTCGTGTAACTGATTAATTAAATCACATTTTCTAGTAATAGGATATATATATATATATATATATGTATATATTATTGCTTACACTTTTACATGCTTAAAGTGCATAGTGCATGCTTTATTGACACGTTTAATCATAACAGCTGGATAATGCCAATCAAATTTTCCAAGATTCATAATTGCATGGCAAAGCCTTTACTGTATAACATCACTTGATGGAAGTGATTGCCACAATATATATATATATATATATATATATATATATATATATATTGATATCCATACACTTCATCTTACTGAATACTTTACCCTATCTAACTACACAAAACATTTTCATTTATATAGAACGAACATCTACACACAAAACGCTAATTTGTATATGGATATATGTATACCATGTTAACATTTTACTGACATTATAATGGTGAAAGATAATACACGTATAGTATCGATCGTATACTGTAAAGTGTTCGCTCATTGAAATGCAATGCAAGTAAAGACACCGAACATTTCAGATATATATCATTCGTATACGAGATTAGTAGTAGTAGTTGTAACTCAACGCATTTATTTCCCAAATAATTTAGATCAGATAAGATGTATACTGATGTCCAGAAACAAGTCGCTGACCTTGTAAATATATTACTTCTCTTCAGCAGATTCCGGTACCTGGCACCGACGGGCAGTTAGCAGTAAGTATAAAAACTAGTGCAGTTGTATCAAAACTCTGGTATATAAGGAACATTAGCGGGTGGAGCATCACTCATTCTTAGAGAAGCTACAATCATGAACACTAAGGTAAGTAAACATGTCTGTGCTAGACGTAATGCTTATAACCGTGCGGATTAGAAACAACACAGACATAACATTTAGTTCACACTGATAACTTCTTCACTATAGGTCTTCATCCTTCTTGGTCTGGCAGCCGTCGTTGCTGCAGACAGTCCAGAGATTTTCGCTTATGGACCTCCTCGGGTAAGTGTGACCCAATTATTATAGCAAAATTTAAGTAAAGAGAAAGTAAAAATGAAGCAAGGCCACGTTGATTATACCGAGAGTAGAAACTGCAATACGTATTCAGTCAACTTACATCATAAGATAACGGTATAAAATAGATTTACTTAAATGTTTCTCTTTTCAGGATTCCTCCGAGGAGTCATTCGAATCTTTCGAGTCAGGAGAAGCCAAGTATGACTTCAGTTATGCCGTTCAGCACGAAGACTCTGGCAACGACTTCGGCCACGAGGAAGCCCGTGACGGTGAAGACACCCAGGGATCCTACTACGTGAGGCTTCCCGACACCCGTCTGCAGAGCGTCAAGTACTTCGTGGACGGTGACGACGGCTACGTGGCCGAGGTGAACTACGAGGGCGAGGCTCGTTTCCCTGACTCCTACGAGTCTGCTTCCTTCGAGTCTGCTTCCTTCGAATCCCGGGAGTACAGGCCACCAAGGCCAGTCTACACCTATGGCTCCAACGAGTCCAAGTAAATTGTCAGATATTTGACTTCTGAATCATGATCACGTAAAAGGATTTTCATGTAAAATATTTATTGTAAATATATTAGAAATTGTAATAAAAGCACTAGTAAATGAACGCCTTTTCATCGACACAAGAGTTACTAAAACTAGATAAAAATGATGTAGAAAATATAGAACTGCAGAGTCTGATATTCAACTTACAATATGATCATTACTCTAGCGAAGCTATCTTAAATAATAGACTGGTTAAAATGTCATTTTCCTGAGAAGGCGCCCTTCATTAAAAATCAAGCTATTTTGCCTGTAATGCAGGATGCCAAAATTAGGAGTCGAACATTGATTCATCTAAAGCGGAAGCCTCCAGCCCCACCAAGAACAGCAGCCACGGCGTTTCGTTTGCAAATTTCCCGAATTCATACTAGAACACCACCTGGTACAAGGAAAATATGCAAGGAATCAAATAGGACGTAAATTACATATTTTTAAATATTTAGCCTGTACATACATGCACACAAACACGCACACACACACACACACACACACACACATATATCTATCTATCTATCTATCTATCTATCTATATATATATGTATATATATACATATATATATATAGCTATAACTATATGTATATAGAGAGAGGTAGATCTACTGTACACACACACACACACACACACACATATGTACATATCTAGGGTCAAGTCCCAGAAGAACTAGTGTCAAAAGTATCACGTAAGACCTAACTGAAC
>NC_061832.1:2521762-2541762 GCF_019202785.1 Penaeus chinensis
CTTAAAATACAACATTGACGCACATAAGATAATCTTAATGTCTTTTCGAAGCCTTCTAAATTCTACAGGACTACTTTGTCAATGCCTTGAGAAAAGCCATAGTTAACGTTAACGAAATAAACAAGACAATTGTTTGCGCTCTTTAGCAAGAAAAGACAGTTTAACAAAAATAATAACCTTAGCTTGGCATTGTTACGTCAAAAGAGGCCTAATCTTAAAATATTGTCCGGAAAGCGAACTAAGTCAAAACACTTCCTGCCTACATTAGTTAATAATTAAACAATTGCATACACAAAACTGACCTGAATATTTCTCTATAAATTTTATTTTTTCTCCGAAAAATTATCGGCCATATTAGTAGAATAGCCTAATGCAGGCTCAACAACCTTCTGCTGATCGTTTTATTGCAGTGCCGCTCACAGCATCCTTACATAGGTATATCTTACTGAGTAATGCATGGTATTTGTCAACACAAAACAGATGTGAATGTACTGTACACACGTACACAGTGTGTACGTAAAACAGTGTTATTTATCCATATGTACATGCACACGAATATATATTATATATATATATATATATATATATATATATATATATATATATATATATATATACACATACACATACACACACATATATATATTATATATATATATATACATATATATATATATATATATATATATATATATATATATATATATATATTATGCATGAGTGTGTGTACGGAACACACACACACACACACACACATTTGTATACATATATACATGCATATATATATATATATATATATATATATATATATATATATATATATATTCTGTTTGGTTAAATTCTTAGTCACGCAACTAGCTTACGTCAGTATTCACATTGTTTATTTTTCATTTGAGTGAAACCCCACGTGTTGATGTTGTAGTGATGGTTTTACTATATATATACACTACAATCATTATCGCATTAAATGGTCGTATATTGTGCGGATAGATTTCAGTTCGATTTATCCATCTTAACCGTCGTTTGTGGTTGGTTGCTAGTAAATGGTTTGCATCACTGCTCCAAACTCGAGCACTTTGTATGCTTATATTTGCATTTTATATCGATAAACTTATATTTAGTAACAGGTAAAGAAAGTAAGGTTAATTTTTAACACCTTACAAGTGACGTGCAAAATTCCGGGATAATAATAATATTGAAAATGTATTCATCGTATTTTATAAACAGTTTTGCAGCCTCCATTTGTCACAAGAGTACTGAGAACTGAAGCCCGAACCGTATGTGGCTACCTCGGGCTATCACTCTTGCCTGACTGCACCTGGCTGTTGATTCTGACTCTGTTTGGCTACTCAACTCTCGCGCTGCCGGTGGACTGTGATCCTGCCATAAGACGGAACTTCCATTTCAGGCAATCAACTGTGATATTCCTTTTACTAATTAGATGGATTATATGATAATAAAAAAGAAAATGTGTTCGAGCTTTGTCTCTACATATCGATCTATATATATCTTCCTCTCTCTCTCTCTCTCTCTCTCTCTCTCTCTCTCTCTCTCTCTCTATATATATATATATATATATATATATATATATATATACATATACATACGTATACATACACATACATATAACACACTCATATAACACACAAACATATATTACATATATATGTATATTACATATATTACACATATATGTATATTACATATATATACACATTTATGTATATTACATATATATACATATATTACATATACATAATAATAATACATATATATAAATTCTAATATATATATATATATATATATATATATATATATATATATATTGTATTACATTGTAATTTTAATCTGCCAATTATCATCTATGTATTTATGTTATATATGTATGTATATGTGTATCTACATACCTAATTATAAAAATGTTCAAATGATAATCCCCCTCAAGTACAAACTCGAGATATTGCCCTTGACAGTGTCCATTTTGTTGACATGAAACCCTATGGACCAAGCCTTGCACACAGAACTCGACGTATAAAAACGTGCCCCAGTTAATAAGCATCACGGTATATAAGGACATTGTTTGAGGTCTCAGCATTCATTCCTTGAGAAGCAAGAATCATGAACACGAAGGTACGTGGAAACAATTGGTCTGGATAGTATTGGACAGTTGGGATAATTGTAACAATAATATAATCAGTTATATAATAATACAATTGATAATATAATAATGATATAAGTACCTTTCCCGCAGATTTTAATCCTCCTCGGTTTGGCAGCCGTTGTTGCTGCTGACAGCCGTGAGATCTTCTCTTATGGACCTCCTCGAGTGAGTTCTTTGTAAAGAATCTATTAAAATTAGATTTGCAAACCCTCACATGCATATTTGCAATTTTCATAGCTCACTCTATTCCTGTGCACATAGATATGTAAATTTGCATTGTAAATATTCTTGAATTACATTATTTTTTAATTCTTTGAAAGTTTTTTGTTGAAGAATTTGTAAAAAAAAGAAGTTATTACCTCTTCAATAAAGATTATTCAAGATTTTTTCCTTAATTCCAGGATTCCTCCGAGGAGTCATTCGAGTCATACGAGTCAGGAGAAGCCAAGTACGACTTCAGTTATGCCGTTCAGCACGAAGACTCTGGCAACGACTTCGGGCACGAGGAAGCCCGTGACGGTGAACACACTCAGGGATCCTACTACGTAAGGCTTCCCGACACCCGTCTGCAAAACGTCAAGTACTTCGTGGACGGTGACGATGGCTACGTGGCCGAGGTGAACTACGAGGGCGAGGCTCGTTTCCCCGACTCGTATGAGTCTGCTTCCTTCGAGTCTGCCTCCTTCGAGTCCCGGGAATACAGGCCACCAAGGCCAGTCCACACCTATGACTCCAACGAGTCCAAGTAAATTCTCAGATATTTGATCAGTGAATATTTAAGACGGACAAGAATTTGGATGTAAATAATGTATAGCATATTTATTAGAAAATATAATGAAAGCACGAGTAAATGCATGTTCTTTTAATCAGTACCAAAGAGTTACTAAAATCAGAGATGGAGCAAGTACGGGCACTGGGGTTTTCATACCTAGTTTAAGGCTAACGCTTTGTGCCGAACTAATCGTCTCTACCTCTTTTCAATGAACCTGATATACAGAATATGCATCAGTGAAAAATGTCTTGAATTGGTAGTAGCAATAACATTGTCCATTAATATACAACAACACACATACTAAGATAATCTTTGTCTTTTCAAAGCCTTCTGAATTCTACAGGATTAGTTTGTCAATTCCTTATGAAAATTCGTTAGTTAACCATAACAAAGTAAATAAGACAGTTGTTTACTATCTTTACTGAGAAATGACAGCTTAACAAAACTAATAACCTTAGCTTGGCTTAGTTACGGCAAAAAGGCCTGATCTTAGAATATTGTCCGAAAAGCGAACAGTCAAAACTTCGGGCCTAGATTCGTTAATAATTAAGCAGTTGCTTACACCAAAACGACTTGAGCATTTCTCTATCAATTTTATTTCTTTCCAGAAAAAGGATCGTCCATATTAGTATAATAGCCTAACGCAGGCCCAACAACCTTCTGCTGATAGTTTTATTGCGGTACCGTTCACAGCATCATTAAATAGTCACATCTTACTGAGTAAAGCATGGACTTCAGCAGATTGTCAACCATGATACCACACGCACACACAACACATGTGCATGTACTGTACACACGTACATCCGTGTGTATGTAAAATCGAGTTATCTATCTACATGCACAACAAACATATATACATATACATACACACACACACACACACACACACACACACACACACACATATATATATATATATATATATATATATATATATATATATATTTTATATATGGGCGTGTTTATACAGCAAACACACACCCATATATGTATACACATATGTATATTCTGTTCAATTCTTAGTTACGAAAGAAGATTACGTCAGTATTCCCATTATTTTCATTTGTGCGAAACCCCACGTGTAAGCTGAAATTCGGCGCTCTGTGAAAGGCGTATGTTGTTGCAGTGATTGTTTCAATATATAAACAATTTAACAAATATCGCATTAAAGTGTTGTATATTGTGCGGATAGGTTGCAGTTCGATTAATCCATCTAAACCGTCGTTGGTGGGTGCCAGTGAATGGTTTGTCTCACTGCTCCAATCCCGAAAACTTTGTGTGCAAATATTTGCTCTTTATATAGGTAAACTTATAATTAGTAATTGGTAAATAAAGTAAGGCGAGTTTTTATTACCTTACAAATGACGTGCGAATTTCGGGATGGTAATATTGAAAATGTGCTCATAATTTATAAAAACTATCGCTCTTGTTAAAAAGATAATCCTCCCTAAAATACAAAATCAAAAGACTGGCCTTGACAGTGTCCATTTAGTTGACATGAAACTCAATGGACAAAATATTGCACATAGAATTCGACGTATAAAAACGTGCCCCAATTAACAAGCATCACGGTATATAAGGACATTGTTAGAGGTCTCAGCATTCACTCCCTGAGAATCAAGAATCATGAACACTAAGGTACGTAAAAAAATTGGTCTGGATAGTATTGGAGCTTTCTGAGAAAGTGACGTTAATAATGATAATTATAATAGCAATAATAATATAACTAATATAATATTAAAAAATATATAATAATACCTTTCCCATAGATCTTCATCCTCCTCGGTTTGGCAGCCGTCGTAGTTGCCGATAGCCGTGAGATCTTCTCTTACGGACCTCCTCGAGTAAGTACTATGTAATGAGTCTACTAAATTACTTTAATAAAAAAAAAATATGCCTCTTATGCATATATTCATGGTTCATATCTATATATGTCTATCAGTGACTCGATCTATTCCTATACATATGGATAGATATATAAATTATGTAAATATGCATTGTAAATGTTCTTGCTCTACGAAAGGTATTACTTTTTTATTTATTCGAAAGTTATTTGTTGAGTACTTTGTAGAAAGCAAAGTTATTACCTCAAGAAGGATTACTCAAGAAATTCTTTCTTAATTTTAGGATTCCTCCGAGGAATCATTCGAGTCGTTCGAGTCAGGAGAAGCCAAGTACGACTTCAGTTATGTCGTTCAGCACGAAGACTCTGGCAACGATTTCGGCCACGAGGAAGCCCGTGACGGTGAAGACACCCAGGGATCGTACTACGTAAGGCTTCCCGACACCCGTCTGCAAAACGTCAAGTACTTCGTGGACGGTGACGATGGCTATGTGGCCGAGGTGAACTACGAGGGCGAGGCTCGTTTCCCCGACTCGTATGAGTCTGCTTCCTTTGAGTCTGCTTCCTTCGAATCCCGGGAGTACAGGCCACCAAGGCCAGCCTACACCTATGACTCCAACGAGTCAAAGTAAATTCTCAGATACTTGATCAATGAAACGTGATCGCGGCTAAGGACTTTAATGTGAATTATTTATTACATATTTATTGAATATTGTAATAAAAACTTGAGTAAATGCATTTTTTCTTAGTCTATTCCAGAGTAATTAAAATCAGAGATAAAGTACTAATACCTCTATAGTCACTGGGTTTTCATACCTAATTTAAGGCTAACGCACAGTGCCTAGCCTATCGCTCCTCATGAGCTTTGTAAACAAAAAGTTACATTACTAGCAAACTGTTTGTTGTTTCATTGAGATTCGTCGCTATAAGAACTGTGACATTAACTAAATGAATAAGAGATGAATCTTTTTACGGTCATGAGTAACAACAGCTTATCAATACTAGATTTTTTAACACCACAAAAGTCCTGATACTGATATATTGCCCGGAAAGCAAACGAAAACAAAACACTTTGTCCATTATTTCATGTTTATGTACAGTTCTTATAGTTCTCTTCGTAGCTGTATACATGTAAGTGTTTTTAAGTTTTTCTCCATAAATTTTACTTTTTCCCAAAAATGCTCATGAATTTTATTATGATAACATATCTTTATTATGATAACATATCGTTAACCTGCTGATCTTGGTACTCCAGTACCGCTCACAACAATCTCACAGACAGATCGTACTGAGTGAAACATGGTATTCAGCATGGAATTGTTAACCTCGGTACCGCATACATGCACACGAAATTGGATATGTATATATAAATGAAAACAATATATATATAAACATTTACATAATTGCATACATATATGTACGTATTTGTATATGTTTATGTATATATATATATATATATACATGTATATATATATATATATATATATATATATATATATATATATATATATATATACATATATACATATACGTAAAATATGTAGATAAATAGAGATATATGTAATATATACATATCTATATAGATAGATAGATATATATGCATATATATATATATATATATATATATATATATATATATATATATATATATATTCATATATGTGTGTGTGGGGGGGGGTTGTGGGTGTATATTTTATATATATATATATATATATATATATATATATATCATATATTAATATATATTACAAATGTATACACATATATGTATATATATATATATATATATATATATATATATACATATATATATATATATATATATATATATATATATATATATATATATATATTGTGGAAAGAGTATCTGGCAATGAGTAAGAGAAGTGTTGTGGTTAGGTCAGTGATAATAAGTGCTAAATGCGAGAGAGAAGTGATATGTGATAGTGCAACATAAGAGGGAAAGATTCGTGAATATATAGACCTTATATTCCTACCAAAATAGAAATAACAAATTCTTTCAAATGCCTCACAAGCCTGTGAAATTAAATACTGGACCATTCATACGTGGCCCTTTAAACCACTTACCAATTCATGGAAAAAACAATCAAACACCCCCCACAGACTGAACTTACAGTTGACGAACCGCGCAAGGCCCAGACCACGGTAGTCACCATGAAGGCATATGCGCCTTCCGGTGGCAAAAGAAAGCCCCAAGCACAGGATGACACTGTCACCCCTGCTGCTAAGGTGGACAAGACCGAAGCCAATGGGTCTGTCCACCGAATAGTCAAAGATCTTGACTCGCGAGCTGGCCTCTCCAGGCCAGCAGCTAAGCCAGGGAGGCCCCTGAGTTCACAGACGGCCTCCCCGACTGAGAGGGGAGAGCAGGCTGAACCAGCCGCATCAGCTCCTGCCTCCTCAAACAAGCCCAAAACCGAAAGGGCGGGCCGAAGCGTCCGAGGCCGGATACCGACTCTGATGAAGAGTCGGGACCCCCTAAACGCTTCACCCAGTTCAAAGTGCCAGCTAAACCCGAAGGCTTCGACAATGCCTACCAATTGGTCAGGGCATTGGAGTTGCAACGGAAAATCCGGTTGTCGATCCGGGTCGCCCGAGATCAGGGCATGATCATAATGCCCAAAGATCAAGCTACCTTAAATTTCCTCCGGGAAACGAAGGAGCTAACTGATGGGAGAAAAGTGAGTCTTTCCCCACTAAGTCCCGAGGAAAAGAGAACCAAGATGGTGCTACTTGGCTTCTCAGTCTCGTACGATGTGGAGCTGATCGCTTCACACCCACAGGTCGTGCAGGCTTCCCGAATGTCGAAGGGGAAGACCCCAACCAGGCAAGTCTTGGTGACCATGAAAGGTGCCCCAACCACTACCCTTGATCTGGGTAACTGGGGCACCTACAACCTTCGAACGTATGTGCCAGAACCACTTCGGTGTTTCAAGTGCCAGAAATACGGTCACCACAAGGCTAACTGTACAGCCAAGCCTAAATGTGGTGTCTGTAGCAAGGCACACAACACAGAGGTATGCCTCAAGGCATACAAAGAGGAAAAGAGGGACACAACAGCCAAATGTCCCAACTGTGCCAAGAAGCATCATGCCTGGAGCCTGACTTGCTCTGTCAGGAAAAAGGCGGCCCTCAGGCGACAAGAGGTTGCTCAAAACCGATCAGACTTTGTTCCTGCCCCACCGGGCACCCATGTCTGGGGAAGGAACAAAAGCGAAAAGGCCCCCCGACCTCCTAAGAGGAAGGAAGCCGCCCCCCAGCCGACACCGGATGTCTCCAACAAAAAGGAGTTTCCGACAATGCCAAAGGTGCAGAAAAAGAAACTAAAGAAAAAAGTTTCTAAGAGCACCACAAAAACCTCCCCAACAGATGATCATCTCCTCTTTGACGAGGACGCTATGACTCTCCTGTTAACTGCTGTTGTCACAGCAGTAGCAACAGCCTTGGGGAGGTCGAGTGAGGAGGCCGAGAAGGCAGTTTCGGTCGCCATGACGGCAATGACCCAGACTGTCGCAGCCCTGAAGGGAAGAAAGCTGGCTAGAGAAAAACCAGCCTCACCCTCACCCCAGGACGAGACTCCCCTCCCCACTCCAAACCAGGCCATGCCTTCACAGGCAGAGCCAAAACAGGCTGAATCTGTGCAGCCAGAGCCAGATCACGCTGACCTTGCCCAGGCAAGGCCAGCAAGGCCAGCCAAGAAAAAGCCTGAGAGAAAAGCCGAACCAACCAAAGTCAGAGCTACCAAAGGCTCTCCACCCCCCAGTGGACCCAAGGATAGCCTGACAACAGACGAGGAGCCCTCAACCAGCGAGGACCTCGCAATGGAGTTGTCAGACTCCGACGATGTCTCTGATGTAACTATCACTGAGTAACATCATGACACACCATCTAAGCATCCTACAGTGGAACATCAATAGCTTCTCTGCAAAGAACGCTTTTCTCCAAGCAGTAGTGCGATCAAGGAACATTGACATTGTCATGCTCCAGGAGACATTAACAGTGGACACTGTTCGCTTCTCAGGGTACCATGCCTTCACACTGCCACGAACACCTGGCAAGAGAGGCTTGATCACCCTTGTGAGAGCAACAATCCCCTGCTCCGCAATAGCCGATGCATCGCACTGTGGAGGCGATGTTGAATCCCTTGCCGTCGAGGTTCACCTGGCCGGGGGGCCCCTCAAACTGTACAATGTGTACAGCCGGCCACGCTGTAAAAGCTTAGACATCAGCCAGGTCTGTGCTTCTGCTGCACACGACCGAGTGATCATAGGGGGAGACTTCAATGCACACCACCCCATCCTGGCTCCCTGCCGGGCACCGGATGCGGCCGGCTATCACATAGCCGACGTGCTAGAGACATTCCCTGAGATCGCTCTCCTCAACACCCAAGAGCCAACGCATGTCAGAGGAGGGGTCCTAGACCTCACCCTGGCCACTGCGACTCTGGTGGGGAGGATTGGCTGGTGTGTCGATGAGACCGTCACAAGTGACCATTACGGCACTATAACTACCCTCATGGATGCTGGCCCAGCCAAAATCCTAAGACCAAATCCAAGAGGGAAAACAGACAAGGCCAACTGGCAGGCGTTTCAAAACGCCTTGGCCCTCTGTCTGAGATGCAACAATCCCCCACAAAGCGAAAATGTGGAAGTGCTCGAAGCCAGCCTGCTAAACGCCATTAATGAAGCAGCCTCACAGACCATATCCAAAACACGGCCTGGGTCCAGAAGTCACAAAGACGCCTGGTACTTCAATGACGAGATCAGGGAGGTCAACCACAGGGTGAACATGTGCCGAAAACTTTTCCGAAGGCAAAGAACCCCTGACAACCTATCCCTCCTAAGGGAAGCTGTCACGGATGCCAAGGAAACTGCCAACAGAGTCAGGCAGGAAAAGTGGCTGGAATGGTGTGAGTCCTTCGACCACCAAACCACCCTTTCAGAGCTGTGGCAACGGGTCAAGCGAGCTACCAGCCGCTCAGCCCCGAGGTGCACCCATCACGACCCCCAAGCAGAGGCTAACAGACTGGCGCACGAGTTCTCTGCGAGAACGAGCAGCAACAGTCTGCCAGCCGAGCTGAGGGCAAGACAAGAGCGTCTACAGCCAGACAGACACGCTCAGATCAGAGAAAGGGCAGCCGAACCCGATAACTCAGACGTTATCTTTTCTCTGAGGGAACTAAGGAAAGCCTATAAAACCAGTTCCAACACAGCCCCGGGCTCTGATGGGATCTCGTACCCCATTATCTCCCACCTAGGACTAGCAGGTGAGCGTGCACTCTTGCAACTCATCAACAAGTCCTGGGAAACTTCCACTCTACCCCAGAGTTGGAAGAGGGCTACCATAGTTCCCGTCCCAAAACCAAAGGAGCCGGGGAAGTACCGCCCCATCTCTCTGCTCAGCTGCCTGGCCAAGACGGCTGAGAGGATGGTACTAAACCGGCTTCAATGGAAAACGGGACCCCCGCACGAACACCTTCACGGGTTCACAAGGGGCATGGGCACAGCACACAGCTTAGCCACGCTCTTAAGCACAATCAGCAAGGGCCCAGCTGTGGTGGTATTCCTTGACCTGGAGAAGGCTTTTGAACTGGCAAGTCCGCTTGCCATTCAGGAAAGCCTGATCCAGAAGGGAATCAGAGGAAAGCTCTTGGCTTGGATAGGTGACTACTTCAGGAACAGGACTGCCAATGTCAAATTCCAGGGTCACCTATCGCAGCACATGCCGCTCGAAAATGGAACGCCACAGGGTGGGGTTCTCAGTCCAGCCCTATTCAACACTTTAATGTCCTGTATCCTCAACATAAACCTCCCAGTGGGGTGCCAGATCATCTCGTATGCAGACGATCTCGCTATCACCTCCACTGGACCACGCAGCCAGAATAAAGCCCAGCGTTGTCTGGACCTCGTGTCAGAGGAGTGTTGTAGGACGGGACTAAAGATCTCTGCTGCCAAATCCAAAGCCATGGCTTTGAGACAGAGAATTCGAGGCACAAGACTGAAAATCCAGGGAGTGGAATTAGAATGGGTCAAGGACTACCTATACCTTGGGGTAAGGATAGACCGGACCCTCTCCTTCCATAAGGAGGTCCAGTACCTGGTTGACCGAACCAAAGCAAGACTGTCTGTCATGAGAGCAATGACTGGGAGACGCATAGGGGCCAGACACAAAGTACTAAGATCATTCTATGTACATGCTGTCCGGCCCATTGTGGACTATGCCTCAGTCGCTCTTATTGCTGCAAAGAAAAAGCACACAGACAAATTAGAAACAGTCCAAAATGAAGCTGCCAGGATCATTCTGGGTGCCCCGAGGTGGACGAAGGTCCTCAACCTCCTGATGGAGGCAAACCTTCTCCCCCTGGACTCACGAATCGATCTAACGGCAACACAATTTCTGTCAAAGGTCATCCAGGCTCCCAGGAACACAAGCCTAAGACAAAAATTAGTCAGATGCCTCGAACAAGACAACGAGCTCGTTGCAAACAACTCCTGGCTGTCTCATACAGCCAGGGTGTTGATACGCCATCAGCTCAAAGAACAGCTTCTTGCTAAGGGCATGGACTCCCCCCACCCCGACTTTGCCGAAGCCCCGCCGTGGGCACTGAGCCTGATAGAGTTCAACATAATGAACCTGTCAATGAAAAAGAGCCTATACCCCATGCCTAGCCTAAAGGCAGAAGCCCACAGGGTCATTGCAGCCATCACTCCTCCGGGTAGTAGAACATACTACACGGATGGATCGGTCGATCCCTTGAGCCACACTGCAGGCGCCGGCTTTGCAGCTAGGGATGCCACGCGATCCATGAGGGTAACAGACAACGCCTCCTCGCTACAGGCAGAGGCAGTTGCAATCATGGGAGCCCTAGGCCATGCGTCCCTAAGGGAAGGACACGTGGTCATACACACAGACTCCAGGGCAGCCATTGACTGTCTTCAGCACAGCTCACCCACAGACAACATCTACCTACTGACCACGATTCTCACAATGGCACAGAGAATTCTTGCTCAGGGTAGAAGAATTATCATCAATTGGGTCCCAAGCCACATCGGCATCAGAGGGAACGAGCTTGCTGACAGACTAGCCGCCGCTGGCAGGGGTATGCCCCCAAATCCCATGACGATAAAACCGAGCCGAAAATTACTTATGAAGAAGTGTGCCTTGGTCGGTCGTACCTTCCTACGGCAGCTCCACAGAGAGGAAACGAGAACCTCCCCCTCGGCCAGCTGGTACTCAGACGCCACAGGCTCTGAACCACTGGCACTCTCTGAAGTAAGCAACAGAGGTACCGAAGTCATTCTTCACAGAATGCGCCTAGGTTACCACTGTGCATGGCAGATTATCCCAACAATCGAACGCGATGAATGGTGCTGCAAGCACTGCGGCGAGCCGAACGCCACACTAGTCCACTACCTAGAAAATTGTAACCATACACAATTCCTGAAACATGGACCGCCCACAACAGCCGCTGTGCTGGTAAAGAGGCTATGCGAAATGCTTACACATTGGCGGCAGGAGCGCTTGCTGGCAATCCCGCCGCCACGGTAAGCACCGAGTGTCAGACAACTCAATGAGACAGCCGTAAAAAAGCTGACACAGGCCGGGCCATATTTAGAAGGCCCGGGCGAAGCTAGAACTTCGCAAACCAACCCCCCCCCCCTTTCAAACTAAAAGGGATGCCAGAAAGTGCCATCTGGGAATGCTAGTTCCATTACCGTGCTAAATGAGTTCATAAAGTCCCAGTGATCATCGAGAATGCCACAGTAGATAGAAACAGCGGTAAAAAGATAAATAAATAAATAATAATCACTCCCCCACCAGAAAAGAATACGAAATTACCAAATCATTAGAAAATGACAAGCATCACCTGCCCCCATATCCGCCAGACGCTGAGTAACTGCCAGATAGCATGTATTACAGTTTTCCCTCAAGTAGATTCGCTAAGAAACAGCCAAACCGCCAGTATGTAAGTACAGTGCATCAGAAAATCAGGTAGGTTTAAACATGATTACCATAAAGCGACAAATATAATCAGCCACTCGACAGAAGATCCGCCAGATAAGCTATGCATTAACGAAGCGTAATCCAAACGGTGGCACCCTCAAGCGAGTGCCAGACGCTGACCCCGAGGACGCAGACCGGTAGGCTTAGCAACCTCCAAGGGATGCGACACCTCTCCGAAAAAATGCCAGATACAAAATCACCTTTCGAAATTCCTCTAACCCCAAACCCCATCCTTACCCATTCCAACATCGTCCTAAATCTTCCTCCCCCACATCACCCGCCTCCTTCCCTCAACCCCTCTGCTGCAAGCATACAATTTATTCACATTATAATGCATGGTCTCATTATAATGAAGTGCGTATGTGCGCTCAGGCAGACGCTGTTCAAACGTTTGTGCACGAGCATGAGTGCGTATGCCCGGAAGTGCTCAGGTGTATGCGTGTTTGTGTGTACGAGTCCACGTGTGTGTATGCAAGAAAAGCAATATATATGTTGGTATGTATACCTGTGCGCATATATTCATATGTGTATATATATATATATATATATATATATATATATATATATAGGTGTGAGTATGTGTATGTAAATACTGGTATATGTGTAGGTGTGAGTGTATACATGCATATCTACGTGTATGTATATATGTATGTATATGTATACGTGTGTATGTGTATGTATACGTGTGTATGTGTATGTATAAGTATGTATGTGTATGTATATGTATACATGTATATATATATATATATATATATATATATATATATGTATACATATATATATAAGTATGTGTATGTATGTATATATATGCATGTAAATGTGGGTAGGTATATGCGCATAAGAATATGTGTGTGTGCATATATATATGTATGTATGTCTATGTACATATGTATCTTTGTGTGTATATGTATATATGTATGTGCATATATACGAACATGTACAGATTCAAACACACACACACACACACACACACACACACACATATATTAGTGAGCACTAATATGTACTCATAAACGTCAGCATATGTATGGCTATATTTGTATGTGTATCTATAGTCATAAATATGAGTACAGCATGTGTGTGTTCGCATATATGTGGGTGCGTATACACATATGTATGCACATATGATAGGCGCATATGTCTATATATGGGTATGCATGTGAATGTGTGTAGTTGTGTGTAATGTAGGAGTATATATGCATATCATATGCATAGGAGCATATGTAAAGGTGTATGCTTCTATGTACATGAGCACGAAAATGAACATATACGTAATACTTGGGGTATTTGCGGATTAACAACTACATCTGCATTACGCATACATACGCATAAATAAAATCAGTGTAAAAAATATAATCACACATATATGCACTTCTGATACTCAAGCCCTTGCTCAAGCCCTGATGTAGTGAGTAGGCCCGCGCGTTGCTGCTCATAAGCCCACACTAGACAGGGCCAACCCTGCTGGAAGGGCTTATCAGTGGCATCCTGGCTAAACTACCCCCCCCCCCCCCCCCACCATGATACACCTAAGCCAGTAGGTGAAGGTGACTCGGCTGTCTACCTCTCAATCAAAATCCATGACTGCACAAACAGAGCAACGGCCCTCATTCACCGGAGGCGAAGGAGCCCCTGGTTACGGCGGCGATTAGGATCGCTCCGGAGCAGAATCACCGGTTAAAAACAGGCCGAAGAAATGATGAAGAAATAGAGAGCTTCTATGAAGATGTTCATATGGAATCACGGAATAGGCATTATTAATGAGAGGGGACAAATGCTAATTGCTTGACTATCCTAGGCTATTGACTTTTTTTTTTTCTATACATGGTTGAGATAGATGTGATACTAATGTCAATTATGATTATACTAATGAAAGTGAAACAATGCCAATATCTACATATATAAATATACATTTGCATGTGTGTGTCTGTGTATGTGTGTATGTTTGCGCACGTGTGTGTGTGTGTGTCTATTTTTGTCTCCTTATATATATATATATATATATATATATATATATATATATATATATATATATATATATATATATATATATATATATACGTATATATAAATTAATAAATTAATAAACAAAAAAAAAAAAATATATATATATATATACTTACATATTTAAGTGTGTATGTGCGTATGATATTCCATTCGTATATGGCTATGTATCCTTCTATCAATTATATATACGTATGTATGCATCTCTAACTTTAGAAATACATACGCATATAACGCATATAATCTGGAATATAATTGCCTCTAAAATGCAAATCAAGAGACTGACCTCAACAAGGTCCACTATGTTGACAAGGAACTCCATTGCACACTATACTGGACGTATAAAAACGTGCCCCGCTTGAGAAGTATCGCAGTATATAAGGGGCATTGTTAGAGATTTCAGTATTCATTCCTTCAGAAGCAAGAATCATGAACACTAAGGTACATAGAAACAATTTGTCTAGATAGTATACTAACCTTCTGAGAAAGCTACGATAATAATAATGATAATTACAATAATGAAAATAATACTGATACTGACAATTCAGTTAAAAAAAAGTATTATTTTTCCCCACAGATTTTCATCCTCCTCGGCCTGGCAGCCGTTGTTGCTGCGGACAGCCGTGAGATCTTCTCTTACGGACCTCCTCGAGTAAGTTCTTTGTAATTCTACAAAAATTGCTTTAATATAAAATCATATACATATATATCTGTCTATATGTATCTGCCTATCTGTCAATGGGTCGATGTCTTTATATAAATAGATATATATTCATTTATAAATATGGATTGTACATTTTTTTATTCTTTTAAGTATCTAAGTATATATACATACAATAATTTTTTCAAGAAAGATTACTCATGAAATTCTTTCTCAATAAAAGGATTCCTCCGAGGAGTCATTCGAGTCATACGAGTCGGGAGAAGCCAAGTACGACTTCAGTTATGCCGTTCAGCACGAAGACTCCGGCAACGATTTCGGCCACGAGGAAGCCCGTGACGGCGAACACACTCAGGGATCCTACTACGTAAGGCTTCCCGACACCCGTCTGCAGAATGTCAAGTACTTCGTGGACGGTGACGATGGCTACGTGGCCGAGGTGAACTACGAGGGCGAGGCTCGTTTCCCCGACTCGTATGAGTCTGCTTCCTTCGAGTCTGCTTCCTTCGAATCCCGGGAGTACAGGCCACCAAGGCCAGTCTACACCTATGACTCCAACGAGTCAAAGTAAACACCCTCTATGTTCATGACCACAGCCTATAAATATGAAATAATTTATTTGTAAATTCTATGTATTCTCTCTCCATATATAAAACAGCAGTTTTAAAGAAAAAGTTTCATTTTACCAATCGCCCATCTCTCTCTCTTAACACACACGCTTATGCAAATATACATCTATATATACACACACTTTCGATTCATTCATTTGCATTAAAAATTTATTGGAAATGTAACATATGACATCAGTTAGTGTTAAACTTACAATTTACTTTTTCAAATTTATTAATAGATTATATATTGCTATTAGGGGCTCAATCTTTTGCACAGATTTCATATGCAGCAAAGTATGTATCCCGTAATTACTTAATTAAAACTTAAATATCCCCACATACATTAAATGATTACAACTGTGTACGAACGGCTTCGAAAACAAAAGAAGTAAAGGCAACAAGGGCGGAAAAAGGATTGGGTAACCCACAGAACTGTACTTCATCCAATCTTACGACAAAATGGCAACTCACTCCGAACAGTGGGGTACTCTGATTCGCCAAGCATTTTTTGTTAAACATGTACGTAAAACACACGCACATATACACACATTTATACAGGAAGAGAGTGTGGACGGGTGGGGGGGGAGGGGGGGAAGGTTTGAGACACCAAATATTTAAAAGAAAAAACGAAAGACACTCGATGAATCTGAGTACTCCGGAGTCTAAGGCGAGTTGCCAGTTTTTCCTATGAATTAGAAAGTAGATTGAAAAGAATGGGCATATTAGGAAATAATTCATATAGCGCATTCTCTGAGTTAGGATACATTTGTATGTTTAAAATATTCTTGACTACTTTTGATCGAAATGAAAGGCTGAAACGATACACAATCCGACACACACACACACGCCCACGCACACACACACATACATACACACACACACACACACACACACACACACACACACACACACACACGCGCGCGCGCCCACGGACGCACACACACACAAACACACACACACACATTTAAACACACGCAGACACACTTTCTTCCAAAGAGCAAATCAGAGACGAACTCATATCTCTATTCATGCGCATTATCCCTTGTCCCTGGATGAAAATATTTCACTTTCACTTTTCCTTTGTTTGTCTCCCCGCTTCCCTTCGTCTTTCCTCACTTACAACTTTCTCCGCATTACTTAAGGGGAAATAACTACGGTGAAGTAATTAGACCACTGCAATGTTCGTACCTTAAGCTTCAAGACGAACTAGGATGGCAGCCCCGCCCTACGACTTTATGACCTTTCGGCCCATTGTTCGTGACCCTGACCTTGCTCCGATGGAGGTCATGCAGATAGTCGTGCCATGAAGCCTGCAGTTTGAAAGATCATTCCAACAGGAGAGGCCAGAATATCTGTGTGTTTGCGAAGTGATTGTATGATATATATATATTTTTTTTTATTTATACATTACTCAGTTGATCCATGGATATTTTTTAATATCTAGGGTTGTAAGTACGGTCAGGAGAGGCTTTTCTTTTGTGTTTATCCGGAACCGCCTAAACAGAGAAGTGAGGTACTTTGAAATTATGCCTATAGTCATGATATTTTTTATGGATTTTCATGGAAAAGAATGGGTATAGCCTGGATACAATTTCTTGTTGTGTGGCCGCACACACACACACACACACACACACACACACACACACACACACACACACACACACACACATATATAAATGTGTATGTGTGTGTGCGAATATAATAATTCATGTTAAATTTAACTAGTCTGACATTCACTGAATCAGCAGCTTGATGGTTCGTGACATTGATTTAAATCTGGCGGTCATTAGTTTGTACAATGGCCACCTGAGAAGCTAATGCACTACCACTTTTCAAAATTATTTTCATCTACTGCAACATTCAGAGATCAATGTTTCTATATCTTCTTAGTTTACTACTATTAAATACGCGCTTTAATTATTTATCTTTTTTTTTTTTTTTTTTTTTTTTTTTTTTTTTGAGGGGGGGTGATGCTTCACTGGTTCGGAAAATCAACACTGTGGGCATTCGTCTTGTCCAAAAAATATTTGTGGAAGGGTGCACGCGAACACACACACACACGAATGTACAAACGGTTAGTCCTACAACCATATAATTACACTACAGAGCTGTGCAGCATTAGGCAATAAACAATATAGTAGATAGATTTAAAGTAAACTTGGAAACTTATCGGGACAGGGATTTAAAACATTCCAGAACGGCCCTCAGGGCTTTCTTGCAAAAAGCAAATGACAAGGAAAACACACTTTTACTTTATCCAAGAAGGTTAACAAAATAATACATGACCATCAGACCAAAACCTTTCTTTCATACCTCATACAAATTAAATTAGTAACTAACCATAAGTAATTCTAAGCACCTATACATGTAGCCATCAATTCCTCTTTAATAAAGATATACCAATAAAATAACATCTAGCTATAAAAACTCATATGTAATACAGTTGTGATACATAATATTCTGTCGTGTATGAAATATTGTAGTTATTAATGAAAAGATCTGTCACCTTTCGCAACAATTGTGAGGAGGCAGATAAAGCAGATGTACTCCCTGATGAGATAAATATGCATTTTATCTTTATTAACGCTGAATTCCTTTGAAAACGAGAAATTACAACATACATATTATCATGGAGAGAAATCTCATGATAACATGGTTGTTAGGCATTTACCTGCACGTTTTAATACACAAATAATTCTGGAAAGAAAAAAAAGAATTTCTGAATCTGCTTTGCAGACTTTAATGTAGGCCAAAAACACAGTTAAAAGTTTCTTCTTCTCTTTATCATTGAATCTGTCTATTAAGCTTATGATAAGATTATGCTTATGATAAGAAATACTCGTGGACTGTTCTGAAATACTACTACTACTACTACTACTACTACTACTAATAATAATAATAATAAATAAATAAATACATAAACAAATAATAATATTAAAATTTCAAAAGTAAAAAAAAGAAACACTTCCCTGAGACGGTGTGTCCCTGATATCTACTGAACGGGAAGCGCCCCTATACTAAAGAGAAAAGGTTATGCTACTGATTATTTCTCATTCACATTGCAGTTTTAGATGAGGCTGACTTCTGTCACGAAGTAATTGGAATATTTTAGCAATGCAAGTGTGATATGAGATTTTGTATGACAGAAAGGATGTTTTTTTTGAAGAGAAAGGGAGGAGGAAAATTAGCTTAAATTGGTAGGACTCGTCGTGTAATAACGTAGATACTATTTACACTGCCATGCATAAGATAGATTAATTAATCATTACCTGCTCAAAACTCACTACGTTAATCACACCTGCCAAAGTTTCCCCTAGTGCTGAAAGAAAGCAGCGGTTAGGTAACTAGAACACGAAAGTATCGCAATATCTCCAAAAAGGCCCCAAATGACGGCCCCGCCCTTTGACCTCTGACCTACCAACCGCTGTTCATGACCTTGCCCTTGCTCTGCCTGCATACGAGAGACTAGTCACGTCTTCTGCACGGCTGCGATGACTTCTCTATTGATACTCACTTTTTATAGTGATATAATAAATTTGAAGGTGATGCTGATAAATAATAGATAACAAATTAAGAATAATTATTTAAGGTATCAGGCAATCATAATAATGACAGATTACAATTACTTTCATGATTATTACATTGATTTGGAGAGTGACTGATAAAGCTTATAATAATATCAAAATGTCTATAGGTTATATAAAACGATTATGAGGTGATGCATAATGTATAATGCATAGTTATACTTAATTGACTTGTTATGCAACCTATTAATTATCAGTATATCAAATATCACTTTTGAAAGTTCATGATTAAATATCCGAAGCAAGGTTTTTGTCTAGCATTTCATTCTCCAAGAATATAGAAAGTCTCGTCTTGGGTATACATGAAGCTTTCCTGTATATATATATATATATATATAT
>NC_061832.1:2549262-2551762 GCF_019202785.1 Penaeus chinensis
TCCCTCTCTGGAAGGGGAAAGGGGATCGGTAGGACTGCAGCAATCACCGAGGCATTACACTACTCAGTATACCAGGCAAGGGACTCGCACACATCCGACTGAGACGTATTAGAGACCACCTGCTGAGGCACCAAAGGCCGCAGCAATCTGGTTTCACTCCTGTTAAGTCTACAATCCTGGAGTTTCAAGTAATTGTAGAGTGCAGTCGTGAGTTCGGACGTGGGCTGCACGCAGCTTACATCGACCTCAAGAAGGCATTTGATACGATGCATTGCGAATCCCTTCTGGGAGATCCTGAGGCTAAGAGGAATTCCAAAAAGGATTAATAGCAAACCTGTATACAGTCACTGAATGGGCTGTAAAGTGTGGTAGGGGCCTGTCGAGCTTCTTCCCTGATAGTTCAGGTATGAGGCAAAGCTGTGTTCTTGCACCAACACTTTTCAACACTTGCATGGATAGGATACTGGGTAGAGCTACTGTCCAAAGTCACTGTGGAGCAACTCTGGGCAATATCAAGGTTACAGACCTAAACTTTGCTGATGATGTTGCCATTCTATCTGAAGATCCAGGATTTTAGGGGCCTACTAGGAGACCCTGTGCAGTCGGTACGAGCTTGTAGTGAAAACATCGAAGTCACAAAGAGTTTTATATACCTCATTAGTGCAGTTCACGACTCTGGGCTGTCATATATATATATATATATATATATATATATATATATATATATATATATGTGTGTGTGTGTGTGTGTGTGTGTGTATAAACAGAGAGTTACAGATAGAGATAGATTTTAGGTTAGTTACAAGTTCGTATTCATTATAGTAGCATCTATTCAGCATTAGTAACTATTTATTATTTCAGTATTTATTAATTTCATTAATGTTTAATTTGTATTAGTATTTGCGGATTAGTAAGTTATTAATATAATTGTATTACATTACCTGTTCTTTTAGACATGCGACTATTACGGCATTAGAACCCCCCCCCCCCCCACACACACACACATGCACACACAAATATATATGAATATATGTATGTATATAAAAATATGTATATATAAAAATATATATAAATACACACACACACACACACACACACACACATACACACACACACACACATATATATATATATATATATATATATATATATATATATATATATATGTATGTATGTATATATATATATATATATATTTGCATTCGATGAAGATATATATATATATATTTTTTTTTTTAATAATTATATATCTATGGTATTATTAATCTGAATCATCTGTTACATTATTCCCAATTAGACATGGTAATTGATATAATTATATTCATGTTATTATTTATATAGACACATTTCATCGGTGAGGAGACGGACTGAGATGACCTTGGTAATGATCCATCGGCGTGAATTAGTTCCATGTGCCAAGTGTTGCGTGAAGATCGGTGATGTAAATAAAAACTTGCCCCAGCGGTTTCTGCGTCACATTTCCAGTGGTATATAAGAGTCGGTGTCTGAGGAATATTCATTCATAGAAACAACAGTCATGAACGCAAAGGTAAATGAAATTGTAGTCTCTGTGAACTCTTATTTCACATTGATAATATCTGTGAAAAGATAATTGTTGACGATGTTTACTAATGTATAATTATACTTATTTTCCAGGTCATCATCTTGCTTGGTCTGGCAGCCATCGTTGCTGCAGACAGCCGAGAAACTTACGCTTATAGACCACCTCACGTTAGTATTTGAAATTCAGTAGTAAATTCGCAGGGGGCCGCGAGCCCTACGAGAAAATAAGCTATCTCTCTGGTTATATTCCTTAGTTTTTTAATAAGAGCGTGGGCTACAATTGAGTATTTGTGAAACTATCACATTTACTAACTTCTATAGTCTTCAATATCCTAAGGGGGTTCAAGTGGTGTGTGAAGGAAGAACCAAAGTAGTAAAAGTCAGTAAACAAAAAGATGATTAAGAAATATGCACGAATATACATATACATTCACATATGTACGTATATGTAAAAGTATACATATACATTCCTTCTCTTAATTTTATTCTCATTCTTTCTAGGATTCCTCTGAAGAGTCATTCGAGTCATACGAGTCAGGAGAAGCCAAGTACGACTTCAGTTATGCCGTTCAGCACGAAGATTCCGGCAACGACTTCGGCCACGAGGAAGCCCGTGACGGCGACCACACTCAGGGATCCTACTACGTGAGGCTTCCCGACACCCGTCTGCAGAGCGTCAAGTACTTCGTGGACGGCGACTCAGGTTACGTGGCTGAGGTGAACTACGAGGGCGAGGCTCGTTTCCCCGACTCGTATGAGTCTGCTTCCTTCGAGTCTGCTTCCTTCGAGTCCCGGGAGTACAGGCCACCAAGGCCAGTCTACACCTACGGCTCCAACGAGTCCAAGTAAACATCCTTTTGGAATCTTGACCACTGACAGCCGGCATGGATTTTCAATTGTAAATTATATTATTATTTATTTATTAAGAATATCAATT
>NC_061832.1:2574262-2576762 GCF_019202785.1 Penaeus chinensis
CGAAATATTGCCCTTTTGGTGGTTATGCAGTAAATAAATTACAAATAAGTTGCCGTTTATGCAAGGCAAACAATATCAATGTTTACGTTTTGGTTCACTTTGGTTAATATCTTTTTATGACAGTGGATAAGACAAAACTCACTTCTTAAAAGCCTCTGAACTCATTCTTACTTGTAGATCAGTTTGAGAATGATTATATACCAATGCTCCAACTTCATTTTCAGATATTTCCCTTAGGAAGTGCAGCTAATATTACAATACCAACGAATACAGCTCAAAACCAGAAATAACGATCATGTTGCATATTCTATTATATACAATATATATCATGATATTACATTGCGTGTTCCTTTACATTCCGCCATCGTCTATTAGAATGTTAGCCATGTAAAACATAATGAAACGCAATAGAAAAAAGATCTATTGAATTGAAGGATGAAATAAATCGGATAAAAAGAGAAGAGAGAGGAAAATAGAATAACACTCAAATATTGTATGTATGTATGTATGTGTATATAATATTTATATATATGTATGTATGAATGTATGCACACACACACACACACACACACACACACACACACACACACACACACACACGCACACACACGCACACACACACACACACACACACACACACACACACACACACGCACACACACACACACACACACACACACACACACACACACACGCACACACACACACACGCACACACACACACACGCACACACACACACACACACATATATATATATATATGAGAGCTGAGTGTCCACTTCATGAAATGGAAGCAGACAAATTTAAAGTTTATATTCAAAGTGTATGCTGATCTAAACTCACCGAAACTGTTAAGAGCTCGCACATCCATCTTCTGTGACCGAATGGCCTCATATATCTCCCTCGCGCCTCTTGCTCAAATCTCGAATTATCTCGATTGCCGCGCGGCCTCTGATGCTGCAATATCAAGCCTTTGGTATTTCTGATAAAGTTAACCTTTATAGAGTGAGAAAGGAATGTAATAGGAAAAAAAAATGCAGATTTTATCGTTGTTTTAAATAGATAAATATTTCATATAAAAGACCAAAGGCTGAAATCAAATATGAGCGTACTGATAAAATGAATGAATGAATGAATTAAGACATACTATAAACACTACAAACTTTTTCCACTCTAAACAATAAGATAAAACTTTGACTGTACACGGAAACCCTTTTGTTCTTGTGCGTCACTGAATTCAATGCTAGAATGGACACACCAAGTAATACACATACATGAATATGTTTTTTCACTTACTCATCCTTATGCATACCCATATAGTATGTCTTAATTTGATCAGAAAAAAACTGTATTAACATCGAAAGAACTGGCGCGTCTTTCCCTTATCTATACACCTTTTTACCTTTCTAACCCTTGAACACATTATGAATTATTTGATAACACACACACATACCCACACACACACACACACACACGCGCACACACACACACACACACACTCACACACACACACACACACACACACACACACACACACACACACACACACACACACACACACACACACACACACACACACATGCATAATCATACTCGCGTGTGTGCTCTATACCTATGCATGCAGCACTCACCTAGGTAAGCAAATCATGCTAAGATAAGCATACGAATATGCTGAACAACTGCCTCAGTTCAGGTGCTCAATTTGTTTACCAGACAAACGAGACGGAGATAGAGAGCAAGGTCACTTTTCTCAACCGTCTGACAGCCAATACGGGGAGTTCAGCTGATAGGAAAGAGCAAAGGCGGGTTGGTCACTTTACCCTGGTATACAATACAACGAAATGTTCGCCTTCGTCCAAGCGGATAAGCAAGGTGGCAGAGAGACAAGTTACAACCAATGCAACTGGTCCGGATGTTGGTCTCTCTCTCTCTCTCTCTCTCTCTCTCTCTCTCTCTCTCTCTCTCTCTCTCTCTCTCTCTCTCTCTCTCTCTCTCTCTCTCTCTCTCTATATATATATATATATATATATATATATATATATATATATATATATATATGTATACCTTCATGAGCAATATTTAGGCCGACTTCCGCGCAGTCATTGATATTTTTCGTATGCTTCACGCAAGATTACAAGGGAATGTAAATCTCAATATTTATTATGCCAAAGTATGTGTCTGCGTTTAACAAAGCATTATATAAAATTCATGTAGATCACTATGTCTTACAAATGAATACTAGAACCCTCAATTTACCAATTGTTAGATTCTCTGCTTAACCCAATGTAGTTACGAAAGGTTGTGTTACTTAATTGTTTTCTGTTATCGATCACATCCAGCACAATGGATATTATGGAACAAGAAGGCCGAACACAACACAACACAACATAACACACACACACACACACACACACACACACACACACACACACAGACACACACACACACACATTTGCTTCTTTTCACAATGCATCGTATTTAGTACATCACCTGTAAGAAG
>NC_061832.1:2589262-2591762 GCF_019202785.1 Penaeus chinensis
TTTTTTTCCCCAAGCACCCGATTAGAAATTCCATCTGGTGCCACTGCTTTAGTCTTGACAAACCCTTTTAGTAGGTATGGTATTTATTTTTGGAGATGATATATTTGAATGTGTGCATGTTTGCAAATTCACAAACATGTATGTAATTACATAAATGTGGAAGTACATACTTGCCCTTATATAAATGAAATATACATATGTAGATACGTGTGTGTGTGTGTTTGTGTGTTTGTGTATGTGTGTGTGTGTGTATGTGTGTGTGTGTGTATGTGTCTGTGTGTGTGTATGTGTCTGTCTGTGTGTGTGTGTGTGTGTGTGTGTGTGTGTGTGTGTGTGTTGAAGCAAGGAATAATCTCGAAACCTAAAGTATTATATATATATATATATATATATATATATATATATATATGTGTGTGTGTGTGTGTGTGTGTATAATAGGTAAATTAAAAACACGACAAATAAGATGCTAAAATGTCATTTCGTATGATAATAATCATTTTCATCATAGATGACCTGTCACTATATTAGCAATGCCAACACATCAGTTTCTAAGGTTAAATTATAAGGTTTCTAAATATCGGAAGGTGAATGTATAGAAACTATTATGCCAATATTTACTGCGTGTCAGACTTTGAGGTCAACTTTTTCTTAGTGTAGACTTCAGTATTTGGATCAATAAAGTATTTACTAAAGTGTGTTCTACTAATGTTATTTCGTCGTTTATATAAGGGTGTTGTTTAACAGCATTTTAGAGGATTTTATGACCTAATGAATATAAAGTTTCGACACAACTTGTATGAAAACTTCGTCTTTAAGTTCGGCAAAAAGCCTATAGAAGATCATCTTAGATGTTTTTGCTTTATGTAAGATGGTTCAGATATTTGGCATTTTAAAAACTGTTATTGAGGATGCTCAATTATACATATACATTCCATCAGGTGGCCGCATTAATAATTCGGGAGGTAAAGGATATGCGTAACACTCACACAATTATGAAACATGTTTTCTTAACAATCATCTACAGTAGAGAAGCTAGTCCTGTAATGCTTTTGCAAAAGAAAAACTTGTCCTTGTATGACCTTTTTCTGCATCGCAGAGGCGGTATAAATTGTGCGGCGCCGAGCGAACGGCATCAGATCCTTCTGGAACTACAAGGCATCATGAACGCTAAGGTAGATAGCTAGTGAATCTTTATTTTCGTGCACACTGAGCTTAGGCAGAGTATACGGAATAGGGGTAAAGCAACACGTTTCTATAGAATGTCAGTAATGGAAAAGACTAACATTATTTAAAAACGAAAACAGTAAACCAATATCATTCTCTCCGTTATCTTTTTCACAGATCCTGCTCCTAGTATGTCTTGCAGCCGTTGTTGCTGCGGACAGTTTTGTAAGTATCTGTTTCGTCATTTTACTGTGAACAAAGAAAATAAAAATGCTGCATAAAGTGAAAAATATGAGCAATCATAAATATCATAAAATGTCCTTTTTCAGGAATCTGGTGAATACAACTTCAACTGGGCCGTCAAACACGACGACTCCGGCAATGACTTCGGCCACCAGGAAGCCCGCAATGGAGACAACACCCAGGGGTCCTACTACGTGCAGCTCCCCGACGGCCGCCTGCAGACCGTTAGGTACGTCGTGGACGGAGACAACGGATACGTGGCCGAAGTGAACTACGAGGGCGAGGCTCGTTACCCCGACTCCAATGAATCAAAGTGAAGGGAATCTGTTAGCCCCTACGTGAAATGAAGCGATAAGAAACACACCCGATTTAATAGTCTGTTTAAAGCAGACAGACTAGAATGATCTGATCTAATGTAATTCCCACAAGACTCTCCATTCTCTTTTAGGGTCTGCTCTAGGAGGGGAACCAAATGCTGTAAAAATGCCTTATTTATTGTTGCTCTCCAATAAATTGTCTCCTTATCAACAAGAGTCATATTTATTCACTTTTATACATTTCCCCTCTCCCTACTCACACGTGCTTTGGAATACCAAGTGCCCGCGACGCAGAATATATATTGTAATGTAAACAAAGTTTTGCTAAAATTGATCATATATTGACAGAAATGTTACGTGCATAATACATCTTGTAAATGGTCATAGATAAGTAAATTTATTAACTTATTTCCTGAAATTGCAAGGAGCTATTAACTAGTGATGACAAGTTTACAAATTTAAAGGTCATAGACATTCTAAATTGCATTAAAAATTCTTAAAAGCTTAACATTTTTACAGGGAGATCCACCAATTCATATAATTGCAAAGTATAGATAAATAATTTCCGTCTATATCTCTTTCTGTACTTAAAGTCCTCCCACCTTTAGTTCACGACTTTGCCTTGACGAAGTGTGAACTGTCAGTTTTGATTCTTGTAACAAAAACACTTAATACGAGCAAAAGCCATGTGTATCGGATACAATAGTCAAAACGTGTGAGTTTTGACTATTGTAGCAAGTGAGTTGTTAACTTGTAATAGGAAGGGAGTGTGCATT
>NC_061832.1:2619262-2624262 GCF_019202785.1 Penaeus chinensis
CTATGGCAGCAGCAATGCTAATTATATCAATAATTTTAATGATGATGATAACAATAATGATAATGATGACTATAACAAACATAAACTAATACTAATAATTATAATGATGATAATAATTATAATAGTAATAATAATTTCAGTTATCGTTATTATTACTACTCTCATTATTATGATTATGATTATGATTACAATCATAATAATACTAATAATAATCAAAGCAATACAAATATTAATAGTATTACTAATAGTAATGATAACAGTAATAATAAGGATACTAAATAATGAAATTAATAATAATAACAATAAAACAACAACAGCAATAATAATGATAGTAATACAAGTAATGATAATTATAACTATGGTAATGAAAATGTTAGTTAATTGATTAATGTTAGTTACAATAGAATATGCATAACAGCAATAATACCTATTGTAATGATAATGATCCTAATGATGATGTGGTGGTGGTTTTGGTGGTATTAACAGCAAGAATTCTTATACTAATAATGATAATGATAACGATGAAGGTGATGGTGATAATAATAATAACCACAACAACAGCAATAATGCTAGTGATGATAATGACGTGTAAACGTTGTTATACGTTGAACGGTATCGCAGACGTTGACCACTAAGCTGTTCCTTACCATTCATTCACAAACCACTTCACGTCTCATACATCTGGGAATTTGAGACAACTAACAGGTTTTGTCTTGTTTTAGAAAAATAATAATACTTTTTTGGGCTTTAATACATTATATATTATGTTGAAGGGCCGCTTAGACTGAGAGGAAACCAATCAAGAGATGAACATAGTGAATAAAGGCGAAGGAAGAGGAAATAAAGATACAAGGATATAAAGACCAGGAACCAGGACGGGTTACATTTTAATCCCACAAGGTATTTGCCGCTAATGACCTTACCTATTAACGCGGCAGTTAATTTTAAATAATCAACCTATATAAAACGCAATGGTAACGTTCATTAGTGTCTGACAAGGCCTTAAATTGGGATCGAGCTATACTGCACATACAGAAAGGTTCGGGCGAAACCTACTTTGACAAATCATACTGAATTGAACTGTACGAAATACCGTCAGATGAGGTGCATCTGAACCTTTTATTAGGTGAACTGATCGACATATTTATTGACAGGTCTCTCGAGTTTCAACATGAGGAATAAAGGGTTTGTGGAGTATTCAGTACATAAAAAAGTGATTCTATTTATGTTTTCCTTGTACCCACTGTATTTACCGCCGTATTCACAGTCAGTGCGTTTCTGGACAAGCCTTTAATTGTCGAGGAAGGTTCAGGGTTACCATTATGAATAATTCTGCCAGCATTGTAATTACTCATCTAACCTTTATCAAACTGAACGATACCGATTTACTTGTTTGTGAAGAATGGATGGACTTTCAGCACCGGTGGTTGGTGACAAACTTAAAATCGCCCCGAAGCAGATAGTGATACACATACACACACACAAATATATATATATATGGATAGATAGACAAAGACAGATGTGTGTGTGTATATATATAAACATATATATATGCATTTCTTAGGCCTACATATGTCCATGTGTATATATATATGTATATAAATGTATGAACCGCATTCATGTTGACAAATGTAGAAAAGGTATGAATGAGATTTTATCTTCGTCAGAAATACATGTATTTCTGACGAAGATAAAATCGAAACCGATCAAATACATCTCTTGTATTGTGAAGATATTCATTCTCATTCATACCTTTTCTATATATATATATATATATATATATATATATATATATATATATGAAAGGGTAAGGAGTGAAAGAGAAGTGACAATGTCGGAAATAAGGTCAAACGGCAGTTGGGAGCCATTATCCTATGTGAAGCTTAGCGACTGCTAGGAGTGAATGAGTATGCGAGTCGAAGTGTGAATGAAGCCCCATGAAGCAGTGACGTATGTAAGGAAGTGTACATTCGAATGAAATGAAATGTTGAATGGGTGAATGAATAGAGAAAGTCTTGTGCATATTTTTTTCTTTATAAAATAGTTTTCCCCCTAAAAAATATTGTAATGATGATGAAATAAGTGACCTAATAAAATACGGACATTTATGATGTGACCATAGAAAAATAAAAATAAAATAGAAATAGAAAATAAAAGGAAAATGTGACCAAACTAATAAAGGAAATTATGTGAAGAAAAGAAAAGAAAACAAAACAAAACAAAAATAGACGAAATAAGATATGGAAATAAATTAGTATCGAATGACACGGGGAATGTGACGTCCCATTCACATTCAGACAGCTCCCCCGACGAGACATACCCACCCGAGGGGGTCACAGCCACTAGCGTATCTGAAACATCCTCGGTAAGGAAAGCAAAAGTTGTTATAAAACTTGAAAAACATCTATTGACAAAAGAACACAAAATAAAGTAAAGACCGAAGATAAATATAGGCTTATAACAATTAACAGGGTTTCTGGTGTGGAGTGGAAAAGTGTCGTGCCACGTCACAAGTACGCCCGTACGAAACCGCACGCGGGAGGAGTGAGGCGAGAGGCGTAAGGCGTGAGGCGAGAGGCGAGTGAAGAGAGGTGTGAGGCGTGAGGCGTGAAGTGTGAGGCGTGAGGCGTGAGGCGAGAGGCGAGATCAGCAAGATTAAGAAGTGAGGCTGAAGAGACAAACACTCGGACGTTACGTGAGATGTGTTAAAAGTGTGAACATTGCAAACAATTATTGGTCACAAAGTGAAATATAATCGGGGTGATTATAACATTTCATTAATTATTTTGTTGATTTATAATTTTTTCTGTATTTTTATATTTGTATCTTTATCATTTGTTTTTAAATTGTGTGTATGAGAAAATAAATCTGGATAATAATAGTGTCTCCTTTAAGACCAATTGTTAAAACTGAGCAATGAAGTAGAGGTGATCCGCAAAAGGTTGTACTGGTGGAGGGCCCAGGCCAGTAATTAAGATCGAATTTGCAACCTTTACATATATATATATATATATTTATATATATTTATATATATAGATATAGTTATTGTAATTCCTAAAGACTTTAATAATACATCAGCAAGAACTGTGAAGGAAACTATCGGAACACAAAGAGCTCCCAATTTTTATTCGAACAATGTTGTGACAGATAATGGGGAAAGTTAGTAAGGAGCCTTATGAAAACCAAGCTGTTAGTGACAAACCCGAAAGTCGTGTGCTAAACGATTATGAATGCGGATTATAATAAGAACGCATACTAGCTTCAACAAGGAATCTATATTCTCCTACATTAAGCAAACACTCACGCCTGTTTATATATATATATATATATATATATATATATATATATATATAATGTTTATATGCTTATATACATGCGTGTACATAGATATACAGATAAGACAGTCTAGAATATTCAGTGGTGTTATCTAATGATAAAATGTGGAAGCAAAGAATAATTTTGAAAACTAAAGTATTAAATATACTATAAGCAAACTAAAAAGAAGACAAATACGATGTAAAAATGTCATTTCGTATGATAATAATAATTTTCCATTGCATGACCTGTCAATATATTAGCAAACCGAACACATCAGTTTCTGAGGTTATATTATAAGGTTTCTAAATATCGTAAGTTGAATGTTCAGAAAATGTTATGCCAATATTTACTGCGAGTCATACTTTGAGGTCAACTTTTTATTAGTGTAGACTTCAGTATTTGGATCAATAAGGTATTTACTTAAATGTGTTCTACTAATGTTATTTCGTCATTTATATAAGGGTGTTGTTTAACAGCGTTTTAGAGGATTTTATGACCTAATGAATATAAAGTTTCGACACAACTTGTATGAAAATTTCGTCCCTGAGTTCGGCAAAAAGCCTAAAAAAGATAATCTTAGATGTGTTTCCTTTATGTAAGATGGTTCCGATATTTGACATTTTAAAAACTGTTATTGAGGATGCTCAATTATACTTACACATTCCATCAGGTGGCCGCATTATTAATTCGAGAGGTAAAGGATATGCGTAACACTCACACAATGATGAAACATGTTTTCTTAACAATCATCTACAGTAGAGAAGCTAGTCCTGTAATGCTTTAGCAAAAGAAAAACTTGTCCTTGTATGACCTTTCACTGCATCGCAGAGGCGGTATAAATTGTGCGCCGCCGAGCGAACGGCATCAGATCCTTCTGGAACTACAAGGCATCATGAACGCTAAGGTAGATAGCTAGTGAATCTTTATTTTCGTGCACACTGAGCTTAAGCAGATTATACGCAATAGGGGTAAAGCAACACGTTTCTATAGAATGTCAGTAATGGAAAAGACTAACATTATTTAAAAACGAAAAAAGTAAACCAATTTCATTCTCTCCGTTATCTTTTTCACAGGTCTTGCTCCTAGTATGTCTTGCAGCCGTTGTTGCTGCGGACAGTTTTGTAAGTATCTGTTTCGTCATTTTACTGTGAACAATGAAAACAAAAAATGCTGCATAAAGTGAAAAATATGAGCAATCATAAATATCCTAAAATGTCCTTTTTCAGGAATCTGCTGAATCAGGTGAATACAACTTCAACTGGGCCGTCAAACATGACGACTCCGGCAATGACTTCGGTCACCAGGAAGCCCGCAATGGAGACAACACCCAGGGGTCCTACTACGTGCAGCTCCCCGACGGCCGCCTGCAGACCGTCAGGTACGTCGTGGACGGCGACAACGGATACGTGGCCGAAGTGAACTACGAGGGCGAGGCTCGTTACCCCGACTCCAATGAATCAAAGTGAAGAAAATCTGTTAGCCCCTACGTGAAATGAAGCGATAAGAAACACACCCGATTTCATTGTCTGTTTAATGCAGACAGAGTAGAATTATCTGATCTAATGTAATTCCCACAAGTCTTTCCATTCTCTTCTAGGGTCTGCTCTAGGAGGGGTACCAAATGCTGTAAAAATGCCTTATTTATTGTTGCTCTCCAATAAATTGTCTCCTTATTAACAAGA
>NC_061832.1:2649262-2651762 GCF_019202785.1 Penaeus chinensis
AATATATAGGAGAGTAGAGGTCCAAGACTGTCATCAGTTATTCCTGAAACTATCATACTCAGCATGAACACAAAAGCAATTCATATTAAAAGCTTTGGAAATAAAGTTGTATTTTATCATATTTTTTTCTTCACAATTCCGAGCTAAGATCGTTTAAATATGCAATCGCAGTGAAGTCTTTGTTGCTATAATACTCTTTGACTTTTTTCTTTTTACTCAGGTTTTCATCCTTCTCGGCCTGGTGGCTGCTATTACTGCCGATAAGCTGGAAAGAAAAATACTCTATTCAGTAGCAGAAACAATTACTCAGTATATGGTATAAAAATTACACTAAACGTCAAGAGTGTACGATTTTCCAGTCAAATCAACAACTACAGAATGTAATTTTACGCAACATTAAAAACATACAAATTGATGGATATATTCGTTATATGGACAAAAACAATTCCTAATGTCCTTGGACTCCTAAGAATCGTTCGAGTCTGATACGACGACTCCGGGAACGACTTCGGCCACCAGGAAGCCCGCAAAGGAGCCGACACCCAGGGCTGAAAGTCCTCTCCTCATCCCTCATACCTAAGACCTTCCTCTTCCTATACCATCCATGAAGTAAGATGCATAAGGCATAATGATTTCATTGTTAGATAACTTACAGCCCCGCGAGGTTTGCTGAAGATATTGTATAGGTATAATATTATGTTGTAGCCTGGCTCATGAAAACATGAGCTCCAACGATCTTTAGTTCGTAAAACAGTCGTTATTAACCTAAACTATTTTCTCATTGGAACTCCGGGTGGAAAAGCCGACATCCAACTTTCTAATATTCAGTCGGGAACCATCTGATGCATTCAGAATAAATGCATAATTTAATTCAAATGCGGACAGGTCATTTATATATATATATATATATATATATATATATATATATATATATATATATATATATATATGTAAATATATCTATATATATATGTAAATATATATATATATATATATATATACATATATTACCTAATAATTATCTAATGATATATGTAATACATTTCAAAAGAGATACCTAATTGAAAAGAAATATAATTGTATGGGTAAGGAAATAGTGTACCTACCTATTGATAGCAATCATTTACGAAATGGATACTTAAGACGCATAATTATTTACCTTTTGCTTAATTATTTCATATTACATATTTTTTGTGTTGAGTGCTGAACCATGACTTTCTCAGTTATGAACATAGTAACATGAACCTGTGCAAGTTATACGTGCATTAACTACAATTTTTTTTCGAATGTTGACCCATGACTATGTCAAATCTGCCCCTAGAGTGGGCAAGGTTAGCGAAAAACATGTCCCGCCTGACCTTCAGTAATGGCCACAAAGCCACGACGGGCGAGTATATAAAGGGCCAGAGGTTCATGCCTGTCATCAGTTCCTTCTGAAACTATCAAGCTTAACATGAACGCCAAGGTAAATAGGGTCATATACTTTCTAAATAGCATGGTCGTTTCTGTAGCTAAGACTGACTACTTGATATGCGTAATGCATGCTGTAACTGTTTGATTTTATTTATTAATTTATTTTTTATTCCCTAGGTTTTCATCCTCCTCGGCCTGGTGGCTTTTGTTGCTGCCGACAAGTTGGTGTGTAAATTTTACTTCTTTCGTTTACACTAGTTAGAAAGTGTCTAAAATAGAATTTATCTATCACAAGAGGTTTTTTTCGGGGTAAGGGAGAGGGGGGAGGGCAAGGCGAGACTATATATCATAATTTTAAAGTAAAATATGTTAGCAATGAATAGGAACTTTCGTGGCATACATTGATAAAAAAAAAAAAAAAAAAAAAATCTTTAGAGCCAGCATTTAGAGAATTTAAGAATCATAACTGACGGATATACCCTTTTCTTACAGTTATCACGAACAAATTCATAATGTCTTGGCATTTCAGGCATCTTTTGAGTCCGGTGAGGCCAGATACGAATTTGACTGGGCTGTCAAACACGACGACTCCGACAACGACTTCGGCCACCAGGAAGCCCGCAATGGAGACGACACTCAGGGATCCTATTACGTGCAGCTCCCCGATGGCCGCCTGCAGACCGTCAGGTACGTCGTGGACGGCGACAACGGATACGTGGCCGAAGTGAACTACGATGGCGAGGCACGTTACCCCGACTCCAATGAATCAAAGTAATTGGAATTCAACGTCGCGGTATGATCGGCTGATAACGACCCATGATATGGCTTGCATATATATGTGTGTATATATGTATATTTATCCTTATTTGTAAATAAACCATTATAATAGAAGAGAACTTTCATAACATCTACTAGATATAACCCTAATGATGTCAATGGGGATGAAATTAATATTTTAAGAATATATTAAGAGAAGAAATATGATAGTTATCATTGGCAGCGATGATAATGATAATAATGGTGGTAACAATAGTAATAGTACTGGAAGTAAAGATTTAAATCATTATTGATATTGATAGTGACGCTA
>NC_061832.1:2664262-2669262 GCF_019202785.1 Penaeus chinensis
TAAAAAAAATAAAAAAAAATCTTCCTATATGGTGATAGGAATCTTTCGAATCTGGTGAGGCCAAATATGACTTCAATTGGGCCGTTAAGCACGACGACTCTGGAAACGACTTCGGCCACCAGGAAGGCCCGCAATGGAGACGACACTCAGGGATCCTACTACGTGCAGCTCCCCGACGGCCGCCTGCAGACCGTCAGGTACGTCGTGGACGGCGACGACGGATACGTGGCCGAAGTGAACTACGAGGGCGAGGCTCGTTACCCCGATTCATACGAGTCAAATGAATCGAAATAGATTCTTTGAATATTTTGCCTGCATGTGAAAAGGCCCGACGACAGAGAGACCCTCTCTTTTAAAAGGATTTTGTAAATATTTGTTTATGCATTATTTAATAAATTATTATCAAAGCTACAACTGACGTTTCAATCTTTCTCTCTCAACCCATTCTGTAAAGAGAAATTAAATATGAAATTAATAAATAAATATATATATATATATATATATGTCTATATATATATGTCTATATGTGTGTGTGTGTGTGTGTGTGTGTGTGTGTGTGTGTGTGTGTGTGTGTGTATGTGTGTGTGTGTGTGTGTGTGTGTGTTTGTGTACATTTACACATACAGAATAAACAGATTAATAAATAGTTATATATATGTCGAATCATATTTAGTTGCATGTAAGTTTCTAATATGGAAATCAATTTTGTAAACATATACGCCAAAAATTCGTAGAATGAATTAAAGTATTTGATTTGAGAAAACGATAGTAAAAGGGATCATGGTGATCCAACCAAAGCATTGTGGAGAGAAAGGGCGTTAAACTTTACTGTACAGAGAACACCTCCCTGTCTCAGAGAGAGACGAGCAGTGACAGGAGATAATGTGACGCAACAAAATGATATGCATTTATTCCAATAACGAATGAGTAGCACTGATATAGAGAGTTTAGAGATTTATAGATTTTGTATGTTATATTGGGTCAGTTACATACTGGGTGACTATTTAAACTTTACCGCATCAACAGTTAAGGTCATCAGCACCGAATACCTTGTGGGATTACAAGTCTCTTATGAGTAATATATATATATATATATATATATATATATATATATATATATATATATATATATATATATATATATATATATATATATATATATATATATTAAAGATCAAAGCGTAAACAATATGATTTAATAGTATATAATTATTACATAAATATTACGCATAATTAGACTTTGTTAAAAATATTAATCTTCCTTAGAAAACTAGTAAAACCTATGTCAATATCCTCCCCCAATACATTTTTCACTGTATATGGAGACAAGTACTTACGTCTTTAGTCTGAGAATATTGCACATCTTTCCACTACATGTGCGACCATTAATGGCTCTTGGCATCCCTCATAACGTGCTACATTCTTGGCCATCATCGGCCCATGAGTCAATCTCTAATCTCTCGAATTTTGTTTCTAGAGGTATGCCTCCATTGTTCCCTCCATTTATTGCGAAGACATCGTCTGATGCTGCGTTTCATGTTAGTGTGTGGGAGAGGAAAACGACATTGCTGAGCTGCAGCTTCCTTGGCCCTGCGATCAGCTCGCTCATTCCTACTGATACCAATATGTGATGGCACCTAACAGTTATTCTCTTACGTGCTCACATCAGTGCAAGGCAATCTTCTTATTTTGTCTGCTGCAAGGATGGCATGCAACTCTGCAGTGAAGTTCTAGGTTGCCGAAAAAAAAGACTGCCAATTGCAGTCTTCCTACTGCTGACTGTTGCAAAACCCACACCATTTTCAGATTTCCAACCCTCTGTATATACTGCACCTGATCCTTGTTATTTAAGTGTTGAAGAAATTTCCTCCCTGATTTCTGCTTCGGATATCTTCCCCTTCCCCATTTCGACCAAGTCCAGCTCAACTAAATTGGTCTAAGGGGGGATCTGGGGGAGTTCCAACAGCTAGGACCTTGGAGACATTCAGCTCCAGATCTTTCACAAGATTCTTCATTCTCCTGCCATAGGACCGGCTGTCCTCAAGGGAGTCGAAAACTGATTTGGATGTAAGAAATCCTAGAATCCTTTGTAGTCTTCTGTATTAATATGTATTCCCGGTGTAATGAAAGAGGTGGTTCTCCACTCTCGGTATAAAGGGACTTCGCACGTGACGCCCTGGAAGCCCATGTACAAATTCTGAGAACTTTATTATGAACTGAGTTCAACAACCGGAGAACAGTATACTCACATCCATGGTCAAGTTTAACTAAGAACAAGCAGTCGGTAAAGCTTGAGTAGCGGTTTGCGATCTGCACCCTAGGACAGGTGAGGAAGAATCCACTTTTGTAGCCTTCACATTTAACTGTTTATCTCTTTACCTCTTGGAAAAAACACAATTGGTTTGCTCCTAAATTGTGGAAAGGACGAAGCTCTCCTCTTTGGTGGAAATGCATATCTAAGATTAGGTTAAGGTTAGGAAAGAATTTGAATTTCTGCCCACTGCACAACCTGAATTACTGCAGTCTGCATGTGCCATTGCACATCCTGTAAGCTTTCCCCTGAGCACTACAGTGTGAAGTCAGAACATTCACAAACTACATTACAGCACTTGGGACGATCTTATGATGTCATAGCTATGGCAGACAAATTCTCCTCAAGACAATCCCATGTGGAAGTGCTTCCAGATGGTCTTCCATGTTAGAGAAGCTGTTTCCCACCCACATCCTAAACTTCCTACCGGCAAGGAAACTTTGTATGAAATTAGATAATGGTCCTCTTAAACCAATGTCATATAGTTCCGTGAGTATGCCATGTTGCTAAGTAGTTTCGTGAGCCTTTTCGAGGTCAAAGAAGACTGCAATGCCATGTGACATTGCTGTGTAAAGGAATTCTGTATAGCAGTCCCAATCCTCACAGGGGCATTATTTGTCGATCTCACTTTTCTTACCCATATTGATATGGGGTCAGCACGTTTTTGTTTTCTAGTAGCCATGTCATCTTGAAGTTTATCATTTCCTCCATCCTGACGACTCCAAAAACTTTGGGAGGAGTTTGCCTCAACAGACCCCTCACCTGACTCAACAGACCCCTACTCTGCTTCTGGTGGAATAACTCACCTGAGGTAGTTTGAAGCTTCTTGCGATGGCTGAAGTCAAACTGTAGCGGCAGAGTGAGTGGTGCAAGAAGCTAGAAGATTAAGAGATGACGGGAAGGAGGTCAAGTCTAAAACCAAAGCAAAGGACTTACATGGCTGTGCGAACAGTACACGGGCACAACGCATTACTCCATATTACCAATATTTAGTTTTTCAAGTTTGTAGCTGTTACACTGCTTTGAAGAAGCTTCATGGTCTTCTTTACCATGATAACAGCATACTGGACTTGGGCAGTTGTCATTTCCTTGATGACCTGTTGTACCACACCTTACATACTCATGGTAGTCCATTTTCCCTAAGATGGCAAGAGGTTATGGGCCTCATGGCCATAACCCTGGCAGTGGAAGCACTACGTAGGATTGGGCACATATGGCTTTATTTTGAGGCAGTACCATGACAATTTGACCGATTCTAGAAGGACTAAAGTTTCAAAAGTTACTCTAACAGTTTCATCTCAGCAGACATCATGAGGTCTCGAGAAAAGACAATTCCCTTGCACTGATTGAGTGTTTTGTGAGGATAACATCAGACTTGAGCCCCAGGAATGTCGAATATCGCACGCAGACGGTCACTCTCGCCTGGTGACGAAACTTACCACCTCGCTGTAGGGTGATCTGAGGATTGCATTCACACATCTCAATTATTTTTTGATATACTTAAAAAAATATCAAGATCCATAATTGACACGCCATCAGTGGTCTTCACCGCAAGGTATATATTACTTTATTTTTTTCCAGGTAAGACTTCGATAGCGGATAGAGGAGGACTTTACTCCTTACCTGGTCTAGGAACCGGGAAGCATGTCTGTCTATATTTATTTATTTGTATTTGTATAAAAGTGTGTACGTATGTATGAAACCAGTGACTTTTTGTGAATTATTATTTTTTTTTTTCAGGAAAGTTCACACTTTTTAGCATGTAGACATGTTTTTCTGTACTAATTACATATTTGTGAATTTATGTATATGCCTATATATGTAAAATATATGTCTGTACAGTTTATATACAACTACATATAATTATTAATATCAATTTACGTGTCATATATGTGCGTGTGTGCATTTTTAATGTAACATGTATGTATAATATAATTTTTTTTTTTTTTTTTTTCTTTTAATCATAGAAGCGAAAACGAAGATGGAAACGTCAATTGTAACTTGGATAAAATTTAATACAATTATGCATAAACAAACTTATTTACAAAATTTTTAAATAATAGAGTGCTATCTGCTGGTGGGTCACGTTATATGCAGTAAAAAAGAAAGAAAGAAAAAGTCTAATGATCTATTTCGACTCATTTGACTCGTATGAGTCAGGGTAACGAGCCTCGCCATCGTAGTTCACTTCAGCCACGTATCCGTCGTCGCCGTCCACGACGTACCTGACGGTCTGAAGGCGGCCGTCGGGAAGCTGCACGTAGTAGGATCCCTGAGTGTCGTCTCCATTGCGGGCTTCCTGGTGACCGAAATCGTTGCTAGAGTCGTCATGTTTGACAGCCCAGTTGAAGTCGTATTTAGCCTCACTTGACTCGTAGGACTCGAAGGATTCCTAGAAATGTGAAGCGTGTCATAATGATTGTAGCAAATATGCACATGTTCTTCAAGTTAATTCAGATTACACATGTAAATATGCATAAGTGCTTACCCGGCTCTCGACAGCTACAACAGCTGCGAGGCAAATGAAGAGAAGGACCTGCAAATAAAAGATGAATGGTTTAGTTGACTTTCATAGATACGAATTATTGTAATATATGGATAGATGCGCTATCTACGTGTCTTTTTGTAACAGGTACTATAAAATTCAATAATATATGTTTCTACATCTTCTAAGGAAAGTCCTCGCCAG
>NC_061832.1:2674262-2681762 GCF_019202785.1 Penaeus chinensis
AATAGAAACAGTAATAATAACAGTAACCATACTGATAGCAACGATGTTATCAAAATAAGATATAATGCTAGTTGCTGTTCTTGAGGGTTATGGTGATAAAATGATAACTATAATGAAAGTGATAACAAATCTAAAGGGGACAATGTTGGTTTTAAACGATTAAACTTTTATGGCAGGTGTATTCATTTGAAGCGTATGAATCAGTTATTAGGGCAACTATGGATAATACTCCGCTAGATGAATAGAAATTGAAGGTTTCTTCTTTCATGTTTCTTGCGAAAAGTCAAAGACTGTACAAAAGTAGACCAAATAATGAACAATTTTGCAGTGCAAGGAATAGGATAGGACAGACTTATTTCTTTAAAAGCCTCAGATGAAACAAAATATACGAGTGCATAATATCTTTGATATTTGTAGCATGTTCACCCTTGAAGAGCGAACAAGTAAAAATATATTCAGCAACAACTATATTTCAGCTACACGTGCACATATATATCTATATGTATGCGTGCGTATTTATGCATGCATATATGTATGTACAAAGACACACAAACACAAACACACACATACCCACACACATATATATACATATAAACATACACACACACATATATATATATATATATATATATATATATATATATATATATATATATACTATATATATAAGTATGTGTGTGTGTTTGTGCATGTGTATATATACATATATACATATATACATTCATATACATATATATTCACATATATTTACATACACACCGAGTATTTACATATACACGCACACACATATATATGTGCGTGTGTCTGTGTTTGCGTGTTTATGTATTCGTATATGTGTAGATAAAAAATATATATGTATATACATATATACATATATATTTCTCTATATATGTATATATATATATGTATAAACATATGTATATATGTATATATAAACAGTATTTGTACTTATATGTACACACACACATATATATATACACACACACGTATATGTTTATAAATATATACATACATATATACACATATTCACTCATATGTGTGTGTGTGTCTGTGTGTGTGCATGTAGGCATCTCAGATATATATTTAACATATTTGTATGTGTGTGTTTTTGTGTGTAAATAGAAAGTAATCTTGTTCAAATCTAAGAAACGAAAGTACAATCCTGGGCAGGGCAGACCCGCGCTGATGTATTAACTTCTAAAAAGTTGTCCCTCAGTGACCTTCAGCCTGGGTTACGTTGATGCGATGATATATAATGATGAGCGCCAGATATACCTGTATCACTTCTTCTGAAGTACTTTAAGTACAGCATGAACACCAAGGTAAATATTTACTGTTATACTGCTCTTGAGTTTCAGATATATTTATATACATCGGTATACTGATGGTATTAATAGTTTCCAACGTTAAGTAAAGACACATTTACTGAGTGTCTATTTATAGCTTCATTTGAATTAAATATCTTTCACTTACAGGTCCTTCTCCTCATCTGCCTCGCAGCTATTGTTGCTGCTGACAGCCGGGTAAACACTTGTTGCATATTTTCATGTAATGTATTTTGAATTGTACTTAGAGACGTATATTTGTTTGTTGCAGTTATTATGGAACGATTGTTACTACTGTTGTAATTACAGGAATCCTTCGAATCCTACGAGTCAGGTGAGGCCAAATACGTCTACAATTGGGCTGTCAAACACGACGACTCCGGCAACGACTTTGGCCACCAGGAGGCACGTGACGGTGACCACACACAGGGATCCTACTACGTGCAACTTCCCGACGGCCGCCTGCAGACCGTCAGGTACGTCGTGGACGGCGACGACGGCTACGTGGCTGAAGTTAACTACGATGGCGAGGCTCGTTACCCCGATTCGTATGAGTCAAATGAATCAAAATAGATTATTGCACTATAAAACCGCACGTGAAATGGCCCAGAGGCAGTGATAGCCTTGCATTTGCACTTGTATATAAATTTAGGATTAATAAAATAAATGTAAGATTAATAAAATGATATCAAAGGTTCAACTAGCATTCCTTCTTCCTTTTTGTCGACATCGCTTTGAAAAGAAATAATGATGAAGTGGATATATACAATGCACACACACAGGCACAAACACACACACATATATAACACACACCACAGCTTTGTCTATATAAGTTTGTTTCTTTATTATCATTTTTTTCTGTTCGGGGAAAAAAGTAGTCATATGTCTGTATTTGTGTGTTTGTACAGATAAACATACATTCAAACAGATAAACATGCATGCGTTTACACACTCACACGTGTGAATTTTTGGAGCACACTAATTTCCAATTAATTATCTAGCTTATACTGATACGGACACGTGTGTGTGTGTGTAGATATATAGGTAGATAGATATATAGGTGCTTATATATATATTTATATATATATATATAGAGAGAGATAGATAGATATGTATATATATTTATATAAAAAAAATATATATACATGCATATATATGTACATATATGTGTGTATGTGTAGGCATATATTTACATATATCTACTGAAAGAAACGTTTACAGACGGAAACATTAATTACGTCTGTGTTTGTGTGTGCGCGCGCGTGTACACATACACACACACACACACACACACACACACACACACACATATATATATATATATATATATATATATATATAGAGAGAGAGAGAGAGAGAGAGAGAGAGAGAGAGAGAGAGAGAGAGAGAGAGAGAGAGAGAAAGAGAGAGAGAGAGAGAGAGAGAGAGATGTGTATATATATACACACACATTTATAAGTCTCTGTGTCTATTTGTACACACACATACACACACACACACACACATACACACACACACACACACACACACACACACACACACACACATATATATATATATTTATATATATATATATATATATATATATATATATATATATATATATATATAAATATGTGTGTCAGTGTTTGACCGCGCACGTGTGTGTGTGTGGATTATAAATGTGTTTATATACATACACACACAAATATGTATATATGATGACCCAATATAGGAAGCTAGACAGATTAATATACAGATTGATATGAATAGATAGATAGGTATACAATTTAGATGGCTAGAATTAGGGGAAAATTACCTAAAATCTTATTGTATGTGGGGATATATATATACTTATACATATATATATATATGTATGCATATGTATATATATATATATATATATATATATATATGTGTGTGTGTGTGTGTGTGTGTGTATGTGTGTGCATGTGTAGTCTTATTTACCTATGTATATATATGCATATATATACATGCACATGCACACACACACACACACATACATTTATATATATATATATATATATATATATATATATATATATATATGTGTGTGTGTGTGTGTGTGTGTGTGTGTGTGTGTGTGTGTGTGTGTGTGTTTGTGTATGTGCTCGTGTTTTGCCTAACTTGCTATCTATCTATAAATATATGTATATATATGAAAATGTATATACATATATATACAAAGATTTCTTCATTTACATATATATATATATATATATGAATGCACACACAAACATATATGTATATGCATATACATACTTGCACACACACACACACAGACACACACACACACACACACACACACACACACATATATATATATATATATATGTATGTATATATATATATGCACATATATAAATGTATGTATAAATATGTGTGTGTAAGTCTGTGTAGTTTTACCTATCTAGCAATCTATTTCTAAAAATATGTTTTTGCATCTATCTATCTATCTATCTATGTATATATATGCATATATATAAGTCTATATTTACATATCTATATGAACGCACACACTTATATATGTGCGTGTGTGTGCGTGCGTGTGTGTATGTGTGATCGATATAAATATATATTTGTGTGATCGTGTGTTTGTGTATGTTTATCTCTGTCTCTGAACACATACACTAGCATATATATCAATATATACACACACATCTATGTGTTTGTGTGCATATATAAATGTATACAAAGACATATAAATAAGAATGAATATTGATATATTCATATACGTATAAAGATATGTGTCTGTTTGCTATATAAATATGTGCACCATTATGCATATTATATATACATATAACATAGATATTACATACATTCACTTCATCATTATATCTTTTCGAAGCTATTTGGATAGAAAAGATGAAGGAAAATCAGTTGAAGTTCTGATATGATTTCATTAATAATAAAAACTTATTTACAAGAATCTTTAAATAAGAGATGCTTTTTCATCTGTTGGGCCATTTCACATGCGGTTTTAAAAGTCAGAGTATCTATTTCGATTCATTTGACTCGTATGAATCGGGGTAACGAGCCTCGCCATCATAGTTGACCTCAGCCACGTATCCGTCGTCGCCGTCCACGACATATCTGACGGTCTGCAGGCGGCCGTCGGGGAGCTGCACGTAGTAGGATCCCTGAGTGTCGTCTCCATTGCGGGCTTCCTGGTGACCGAAATCGTTGCCAGAGTCGTCGTGTTTGACAGCCCAGTTGAAGTCGTATTTGGCCTCACCTGACTCGTAGGACTCGAAGGATTCCTGGAATTAGAATAAAAATGGGAATCGTTCTAAAATATCTACAACAGATAAGTATACATTTTATAGAAATATGCATCAAGTATTTACCCTGCTGTCGGCAACTACAGCGGCTGCGAGGCAGATGAGGAGAAGGACCTGTAAATAAAAGATGCCTACTTCAGCTGATGTTACCTTTACGTACATGAATATATGTGTGTATAGATAGGTACTCTGCGAACTATAATGGTGCTTACTGTTCAAATCAACAGTATGTTTATATCTTCAACTTAAATACCCTTAAACTGTAAATATATACCTTGGCGTTCATGCTGAATATAATACTTCAGAAGAAGGGCTACCGGCATCTCAGATGCTGATCATTATATACCATCGCACCAATGTAACCTCTCTCAAGGTTATTACATCAGCGCGGGTCTGCCCTGCTCAGGATTGTATTTTCTTTGCAAAGATTTAGACAAGATGACTTTTGACATACACGCACAAGTACAAGTTAGATGTGCACGTGCAAAGACACAGACGCACACACACATATATGTAAATACATGCAAACATACATAAAGGCATATATGTCTGTGTGTGATCACGCTTGTGTATTTCAATCATTTTAATATGACCTATAATATCTATCTCATAAAAAAAAAATAATAATATATAATCTCAAATTGTAGTCCTGCTCATTTTGTGCAACTGTGAAATAAGCAAGCGCTATACCTAATATGGAAGATATTTTCTTTACCGAATTAGCTGTGTTGCTGAAGGCCACTTTCTTCTTTTGTTCATTAGGGTTAACACACTTCAAAGATCAGAAGACTATGCGCTCGTTATTCCTCATCTGATTTGTTAAAATGCATAATTATGTTTTATTCTCTTCGCTTCAGTGAAATACTGCATTATAACATTATGCTATACGTCAAGTACGCCAAAGTACAAAAATAAGTGAATAAATAAATCACAAATTGACTATCAGTTTTATTTTGACTGGTTTGTTATCATTACCCATGTACAAGTTTTCCAAATTATCGAGGGTACTATAACTAGCACGTGAATACATTCTCTTAAAAGTTGTAGAATAAATGTTTGGGCCAGAACTGAACTTGAGAAAAATCTTGCCTTATTATTTTCACTATGCAAAGAAAAAAAAATGTAATAATATAACTTGGGAATGTACTTTGCAAAGTAGCCGACGTTCAACAATATATATATCTTTTAAATTCAATTCAGGATTATTTACAACTGCTTTAATAACTGATTATCACGTCACCAAAAATAATGCACTGTTGAATTATATAGTACGAGCATAGTGAACTGTTATTTTCATCTAAATCCCCCATTACTTTCATGACATTCATTATGATTATCCTTTTATTATCATAAACATCAATATCAAATAGCATTAGTTTTAGTTTTGGTATCATCATTGATATCACCATGATCAATTTCTTTACTGTTGCTATTAATATTATGATTTGCTTTTCTTATTCAGTACTATTATTGCTACTGAGAAAATTTAATGTTCACAGTTACAAAAACGTGCTTCTCCGTGTATGTGTTTGCCTGCGTTTGCGTATTTATTTTTTGTCCACCTTTTCAGAACTGTGGTTTGAATTCAGTTAAAATTTGCAAGGTGGAAACTGGAGCCCCATCCCACCCCTGAATATACAAAGTTATAGTGTATCTCATATTTACCTTATTCCTTGAATATTAGTAGAAAGTCAACTCCTTGTAAAGTTAGCAAAGGAAAGCACACATTCAAGAGGGCCATAGCATGACCCGCTGTTGATATAATAACTTCTAAAAAGTCCGTCGCTGACCTTCAGCCTCGGTTACGTTGGCTGTATATAATGAATGATCAGCGTCAGAGAAGCCGGTATTTCTTCCTCTCCCGTAGTACAATATTCAGCATAAACACCAAGGTAAATACTGAAAGGTGTTGATAGAAATTAAAAATACTGAATGTTATTTTCACCTTTCAAACTATATTTTCATGTATTAACCTCTTCTATAAAATAGAATATACACACAATCTCACACACATATACAGCATACAAATTGCGCGCGTGTTCTTGTATCTCATCCACAGGTCTTCGTCCTCCTCTGCCTGGCAGCCGTTGTTGCCACAGACAGCCGGGTAAGCACGTGTTCCAGTGTTTTCATATAATATTCCTTAAATTACACTGAAGAATAATTACATTTTATATGCAGTTATTATGGATTAATTCACACTATTACTGATCTTGCAGGAATCTTTTGAGGCCTACGAGTCAGGTGAGGCTAAATACGATTTCAATTAGGCTATCAAACACGACGACTCCGGTAACGATTTCGGTCACCAGGAAGCCCGTGACGGCGATCACACACAGGGATCCTACTTCGTGCAGCTTCCCGACGGCCGCCTGCAAACCGTCAGGTACGTCGTGGACGGCGACGACGGGTATGTGGCTGAAGTGAACTATGATGGCGAGGCTAATTACCCCGATTCATGCGAGTCAAATGAATCAAAGTAGATTCTTTGACAAATAACTGCTTTTGAAATGACCCAACGACAGAGATATGTTTTATTTGAATATGTAAATACGTTTGTTTTATTATGAATAAAGTTTGATTTAAGCTGATATATACACACACACACATATATATATATATATATATATATATATATATATATATATATATATATATATACATATATATGTATATATATATATATATATATATATATATATATATATATATATATATATATATTGTAGTGCATGTGAAAGGCACTTAAATACAGCTAGATCTTCCTTAAAACTAAATGAGTAGAGAGATTCGTATACATACAAAGGCCCATGGACACATATGGACATTTAAACATACATACACAATATCTATTCAACTATATACATGTGTGTGTCCACTTCTGTGACTAGTAT
>NC_061832.1:2691762-2696762 GCF_019202785.1 Penaeus chinensis
TTGCAGGTCCTTTTCCTCCTTGGTTTGGCAGCCATTGCCGCCGCAGACAGCCGTGTAAGCATGACTTATTTCAATGTGTTGTTTAATGAAAAGACTTTATCAAGGCCGGTCTCTGAATATTGCTAATCTGTTTATATGGCATTTGCATAAACACTAGTATTCCTCAAATATATGAGAATGTAGAACATAAATCAACATATACTATTTTTCTAAGGAATCCTTCGAGTCCTTCGAGTCAGGTGAGGCCAAGTACGACTTCAACTGGGCTGTCAACCATGACGACTCCGGCAACGACTTCGGCCACCAGGAGGCCCGTGACGGTGACCACACACAGGGATCCTACTACGTGCAGCTCCCCGACGGCCGCCTGCAGACCGTCAAGTACTTCGTGGACGGCGACTCCGGCTACGTGGCTGAGGTCAACTACGAGGGCGAGGCTCGTTATCCTGACTCCTACGAGTCCAATGAATCAAAATAAAATCTTATAATAGCTTTTCGCATGATATGACATTGCAGTTAAAACAGAAACCGGAACTGATCACTGGCGGTATTTATTACAATAAATCCATTAATAAGTCACTGTAAATTATTTGTAGTTTTATTTCTTTATTAGTATCATTATTTTTTTAAGTATAATTGCTTTCCTGATTATCGAAGAGTAACACGATTATAGACCGTTATATATGGAATTACCCACTCACAAACAAGTGCGCGCACAACCACATACAAGAATATATTTATATATATATATATATATATATATATAGATAGATAGATACATACATACATACATATATATATATATATATATATATATATATATATATATATGATGTTTGTGTGTATGTCCACACACGCACGCACACATATATATGTATATGTGTGTGTGTACATGTGCGTCTGTGCACGTGCGTCTGTTTATGCATGGTTATATGTATATGTGTGCGTGTACATAAAGATATATGTGTTTGTGTGGACAAATGGTTGGAATTGGGACGGCCTGACATTAAGAAAAATAAGTAGTCAAATATGTAAAAAAAAAAAAAAAAAGGGGGGGGGGGAACAAAATATAGGAGGCAAAGTTTTAAGAAAGGGCTGTTTTGTCTGTCATACAGTTTTTTTTTTGTTTTTTGTTTTTTGTTTTTTGCTGTACATTGTAGGAATAAACATTCTAAAATTATGAAGATCAGCAAGGGTATTACGTTGTGTTGAAAGGTACTGCTTCATTGGTAAAGTTGGTTTCCTAATATCAAAGGCAAGATGTTGGAGACATGACATAATTTTAAATTCTGTTAAATCCTTGTAAACCTGTACTTGGGGTTGGGGCGTGCTAATACATAAGTAATATAAGAAAGCATATCTGAGGACAACTATCCTTTTACTTGATTTGTGAGAATGACCTTTCTAATTTACTTTTAATGTAAAAGTTGAAAGAATCGTCATTTTTACAAAATCCTATCTTTTCAGATACACTGGGTTTGTTTCCTAATATATACATATATGCATGGATACATAAAATGGCATTTGCTTATGATAAGCTATGGGAGGTTTAAAATATAACTGCTTATGTGTATGATAGACAGAGTTGATCAAATTAGAACCAAATGAAAATAGTTATGGCGGTAGCAATAGGAGTAATATTATTTCAAGTGTAACCTTAGCAGTATCGGTCAACCAATTTTGTAAACTAAATTAATTGAATATATTGAATATATCCATACGGTAATAAAAGACTATACATTTTGTAATATTCCAAGTTAAATTTTTATAAAGATGTAACAGCGGGATGGTATCACTAAAGAGTTCCGTGATTTCTTAAGCAATGATATGGTAGTGTTCAGGACGGAGCTATTCACATTTGGTTTTGTTGTGCTGTACAGTTCGTTTTTTTCTTAACCAAATGACGGAAAGAAAAAAAAATGTGAAAAAAACTCTGCCCTTGAAATAGGAGAAACTTATACAAAATTAAACAAGACACGTAATTCATACCATAAAAATTGGTTACATCCACAGTAAATATTTTTACAAAAGCAGTTAACATTGACCTTCTAAAAATCTCGTGTCACCCTGACAGCTAGCTCATCCCGAGACATTTTTCCTGTTTCTTTCCGAGTGAGGAACTGATTTTTTTTTTTTTTTTTTTTTTTTTTTTTTTTTTTTTTTTTTTTTTTTTTTTTGCCATACCTCAGTTATTAGATTTGGAAGGCATAGATATCTCCAGTTATAATACTGTAGATAATGAGCTGCATGAGAGGGAAGGATTATAGTCTTCCTCCCTATGCGCCACCTGGAACACTACACTACATTAGAATTACTATTATTCAAGAATACCATCTACCAATATATAGATCATATATCAAAAGCTCCCGCTAATAGTGGAACCATCCACTACATGTATGATTCAAAGCTCTACAATAATCACTGCAATGACGTACGCTACTGAACTACACGGGGTCAGACCCGGCCTACGTGAAATAATTCCAAAAAACTTGTCCCTCGATGACCTTCGAAAACGGTTAGGTCGCCGGCGTGGTATATAGTGGTCAGTGGCTGAGCGACCTGCATCAGTTTCTCGCTAAAGCAACTGCAGTCAACATGAACACTAAGGTAAAACACTCACAAGTCCTTTTTGTTCAGTGTGTCATTATCATAAGTACTTACATCGGTGATATCATCATTGTCATATAAGCACATAATCATATTCTAAATATGTAAAAGTGCGAAATTAATCACTTATTCACTTTATTATTCTAATTCTGGTTTGTAAATTTTCAGGTCCTTTTCCTCTTTGGCCTGGTAGCCATTGTCGCTGCAGACAGCCGTGTAAGTATAATTGTTCTTGCCGTCTTATTGAATTATAAATGATATTGCATATATATGTGTGTGTGTCAATATATATACATATATTTGTTTTTCTTTCTATTAAAGCTGTTATCCCTAAAAGTACATGTACTTTTTTACGTATAATTTTCTTACTAGGAATCCTTCGAGTCCTTTGAGTCAGGTGAAGCCAAGTACGACTTCAACTGGGCCGTCAACCATGATGACTCCGGCAACGACTTCGGCCACCAGGAGGCCCGTGACGGCGACCACACACAGGGATCCTACTACGTGCAACTCCCTGACGGCCGCCTGCAGACCGTCAAGTACTTCGTGGACGGCGACTCCGGCTACGTGGCTGAGGTTAACTACGAGGGCGAGGCTCGTTACCCCGACTCCTATGAGTCCAACGAATCAAAATAAAATATCACACCCTTTGTAGTACAACGACTGCGATGGACTCCACCGATTACAGAATTAGTCTGGTTATAGTTGTTATTTATTCTATTAATAAAGGCATACTATAATAGAAAGGTCTTGTGATTTTTTTCATTGTTTTCGGTCAGAGGTCATTCTACTACTGCGTATTTCTTGTTAATGATTGATATAGAAAAGTTAAATACAATGCAACGTCTACAAAATACGATTAGAAGTCATATCTGCAAATCAACTACAACACATATATACATATATACATTTATGTGTATGTGTGTGGAGATATGTATATAGGTGTATAGATTAATATATACATATAAGTGTGGCGAGGGAGGTATTTACGTACGTGTACTCATCAAAATCCGGCTTATATTTACAACTGAGATTTTTTAATCCACAGCACTGAACCTTCTCCATGTCGGGTGTCGGGGTGGTGGTTCCTGTAAAAGGATTCCTGGCTGTTGTTGCCGTCGTAAGCTTCTTGGCAAGCAAATAACCAGTAGGGTTTTTAATTTTTTGGTAAAAAGAAAGAGAAAATATATCACTGAAATAGTAAAAATACGTGAAATTGGCCCTTACGAATAGAAATTTCTACATCTAACATTACCACAATTATATACAAAATAACTAACAGCCTATCACTTCCTGGGGTTTCTAATATAAAATGTTTGAACTTTCCACGCGGCCATACGAACTTAAAAGACTAAATTTTGTATGTGCTTCAGGATATACCTTTTCCAATTACCGCTTTAGCTTTCTCCTGTCATTTTAGTACAAATTGCCATTTATGACTTTTGCAAACAGATTAAGTTCCATACTTTTTCATCATTATTGTTATTAGTTTTATCATTAATATCATGGTTATTATTTTTCATTACTATCAACATTATTTCAATTATCATCACAATCATGACTATTATGATCTTTGTTAATGTTTTTATTTTCATCATTCTTATCATCATTATAAAATGAAATGATAATAACATCATTATTATCACTAAAGACTGAAGTAATGTTCTTAATGAAGCCAGTCACGTTTGGTGTTTGATGTACAAATCGTTTTTCCCAATGGAAGGCAAAGGACTTCAAGAATTATATATAGAAAACTGTCCACAGAAAAGGAGATACTCGTGCATATTTGAATTAAGCAATTCACCAGTAATAATTATCATTAAAATATATTCGCAATATGTGTCATCTTTAAAATTCTCCGAACTACTAATACTACCATGACAATCGCGTTCCTCTCTTTGTTTTCATCCTGATAATATAACCCATGGTCCCGTGTACTGGATTTTATCTTCCCTTATCTTTTTATTTCTATCTGATTCCGTTTACTTTTATTTGAGCAGATGGATGATTTTATTAGTATTTCCTCATAACGGAGGTATTAGATTTTGAAAACATAGGAATGTGCTGTTATAATACAGTAGATGAGGAGCAGGTACAAAATGGAGCTTTTACAATATAAACAAGGTGTGCGTGTATATATATATATATATATATATATATATATATATATATATATATATGCACACACACATATATAATATATATATATATATATATATATATATATGTATATATATATATATATATATATATATATATATGTATATATATATATATATATATATATATATGTATATATATATATATATATATATATATATATATGTATACATACAAATTTATGCATATATTTATTTATAGACACACACACAAACAGATATGCGTGTGTGTGT
>NC_061832.1:2724262-2729262 GCF_019202785.1 Penaeus chinensis
AGGTAAATGAATTAATCAATATATATACATATATATAAATATATATATATATATATATATATATATTTATTTATATATATATTTATTTATATATTTATATATATAAAAATATATATATATATATTGCTTTTGCATCTTCACTTATATTTATATCTACCTGTATAAATATTTCTATAATATATGTTTCTTTATATGGAATTTCTTCATCTGTACCGTAACTACTTATGAAATTATCTCTCTAAATCCATCTACACATTTTCACGCATTAGCAAATGTACACATTTATTAATAAAGCTAAGAAAATATATTCAGAATGATTAGCACAATATCATTAATGGTAGCAGTGACAATGTATATATTTTATAACAGGCTGTACATTTAAGAAAAATCTTATCCGCACACTGTAAATCTATATTTCACATCTAGAAATAGATGTATTGTTTGGAGCCATATGGGTAAAAGGAGCCTCGCCCCGCATTGCAGAACATGATAAAAACTAGGGTGACCTTGTTTGGCGTTCAGGTTGGCGTTGTAGTATAAAAGGGTCAGTAACTGATTGACCGGCATCAGTTCATTCTGAAAACACGTTACCATGAACACCAAGGTATCTTCAGGTTAACAGTGCATGATCGTAATCCACTCTAGAGTTTTCATACAATACATTCTGAGTAATTGATATAAGAATATATATTCAAAATGAAATGTTACTTAAACACAAAAGTTTTCCCATGTTCACTACCGCATTATATTTTAGCTTAGTCATATTATTAAGTGATATGACAATTCATGTTCGATCAATTCCAGGTCCTCCTCCTCCTCGGTTTGGCAGCCTTTGCCGCCGCAGACAGCTTTGAATCCTACGAGTACAGGCCACCACATGTAAGTTTTCCTTAGTGTCATTATTTCCAGTTCTGCTGATTAAAATATTAATTAATGTTAAAATCTACCTAATGAAGTACGTTGACATTATGTTATACGAACATTACTCATCACAAACAATTCAAATTAATTCATCTTACAGAGGTCTTCTGAGGAATCTTACGAGTCAGGTGAGGCCAAGTACGACTTCAACTGGGCCGTCAGCCACGATCCCTCAAGCAACGAGTTCGGACACCAGGAGGCCCGAGACGGCGACCACACTCAGGGATCCTACTACGTGCAGCTTCCCGACGGGCGCCTGCAAACTGTCAAGTACTTCGTGGACGGCGACTCCGGCTACGTTGCTGAGGTCAACTACGAGGGCGAGGCTTCCTTCGAGTCTGGTTCAGCCGAATCTCGAGAATACAGATACGTGTACGACTCCAACGAGTCCAAGTAAACCACTAATCATGCTCGACAATTTCAATGCGCTAATGACCACCATAGTGTATAATATTTTTTTTGTACAAATATTTATGTATTCATATGTATAAATTGTTGAAATCATGTTTGACTATTTATCTACACCACAATATAAACTACAAAAAGATACAACTCATAGTTACCAAATGATACGCGAAAAAAAAATGATATACAGGATTCTAGCTCCAGGATCTCCCCGAGTTCATCTTCAAACTAATCTGGTGAAGCTGGAACTGGGAAACCGGAGGATCCCATGTAGATTGCCCATTTTTAAGTTCGAAGGATCTGAAGATGAAGCTGTATTTATGTTTATTATTTATTCTGCTGTCACAGTTTGGAATTCTTGATATATGATAATTGTTTCAGAAGTCTTCTTATGTGCGATGGATAGGAGTCACAAAGGCATACGATAGCTTTCCTCTCAGAGATGGAGCATGCAACTGTGGACAAGGTCAGAGAAAACCGTTGGATTTTTTTATTCTTTATTTCTTATTGCAGAGTGTGTCATTAGCATTATATTTCAAATATCAACTCAACTTTATCCTAAGAGGTGTAAATAATATTTATACTACTGCCATTCGGCCAGAGTTTCGACTATTTTACACACACGTATGATTCATGCTCGTAAATAAACCGAGTAGAAAAAAAACAAAAAAAAAAACACATGGATATATGTAAAGGATCTTTTGTTTAAAATGGTATATTTCGTCATTGGATTAATCGCATTATCTAATTATGTTCTCGCTTTCATTAAAATATGGTATAGAAAGAGGTTATAACCATCACCATATATATATTTACAAATATTATAAACAAAAAAAACAATCAATATAAATATTCACGTCACAGCGAGCGTATCGAACGGCCCACGTGTCACGAGGCTTGTTTAAGCTTGGCGCTGCTCCGATTAACCTCGGGGGCACAGGAGGCAAAGTATCGTGGCGCCTGGCGTCTGCAAATCCGAGTATATATATAAAAAGACTGAAACAAGAAATGAATGTAAATATAATGAATAAAAAACACTTACAATATGCCACGCTATGCGAATTAGCGTATTCATTAAAGGCTTCCCTACTCACGAGGCGAGGGTCACTGTGTTCACTCGAACAAGTGGTATGGCAGAGTGACCAATTATATGGCAGAGTAAGACCAGGTGAGGCACGCCTACGCGCGAGTGCATTACAATAAGAGGGTACGAGGAAACTTACCTTTAAACAAAAAATAAACATGAATATATACATCCTTAATCTGTATAAATATTAGCAATATTTTAATATTTTACAAACGGGTTAATAAGGTCTTCTTTACTTATAAACCCGATATCACAGTATACAAAATAATTTATACAACATGGTAAATATGTTATATAAATCCTTTACAATATACAATATTCTTGTGTTTCCTTTACTTCCCCTCGTTGTTTTATTGACAAATATATATGATATACATTTTTATTTATCTACACATATGTAAATATTTTTCAATCTATACACACACATACACGCAAACACCTACACACATACATACATACTTAAAAATGCACATATATATGAATATAGTTTATACAAAATAAGTATAAAAAAAACATTTTCAAGAGGCTGAACTACAGATGTAGTGCATAAATATCCTATTTAATACTTTTCGATGACCTTTTTTAACCCTGAAATATCTCCATCACTGAATCAGAGTGTTTACTGTTTCTTTATTCTTTATTTTCATTCACCTTTTCCCCTGTCCACTAAAAAGCTTCGATACATTGCACTAAATTCTACATTCATCGCTAAATATGACCTTTTTGCTCCGCTGTTCAGTAGTCCGGCCTTCGTGTAGCCCTGCACAAAAAGACTACTTTAACACGCATATTTGCCGTAAGGATTTTTTTTTTTTTTTTTTTTTTTTTTATGCAAGATATAAAATAACGGTGCTGCGTGGCGACAGTTGGATGGTTTTCCTTAGGTGATGCCCCTGTCACTGAATGTGTTTTAAATGTTTAAGGTCGGTCGCAAGTGCAAAAAGGCAGAGATTGCATCCTGTCTCGGTTATGAAGCAAATCAAGTAAGTATGATTAATTGCACAAAAAAAAAAAAAAAAAAAAAAAAAAAAACATCACCTTTGGGTAATCATCCTTTCCTTTTTTCCACACACACGAGAGCGACCGGGAAGCCATTCTACCGAGATACATCAACTTTGATAATTGTAAGAAAAAAAATGAGAATGTTCACTTTGATAAATGTAAAAAAAAAAAAAAAAAAAATGATAATGGATAATTCAGCAGTACATCGCATTGTATATGGTTTCTGTTTTATACCCAAATGTTTCCTTTCTTCTTGACAAAGTAAAAAATAACATATGTATGTATGTTCGTGCGTACATACGCGCGTATGTATGTATGAATGCATGTATGTATGTATGTATGTATGTATGTATGTATGTATGTATGTATGTATGTATGTATGTATGTATGTATGTATGTATGTATGCATGTATGTATGGATTTATGTATGTTAGTGCGTACTAAGAGAGATGGTATGTCCGAAAATTATTTGCCCTTTACCATTAAAATGGAATCAGTGGTATTTAAATTGAGGGTAAACCAAGACCGGTAGTCATCCTATTAAAAAAAAAAAAAAAAAATCTTAAATTGGCATATCGAGTTTGCGGTAGGGATATTTCCATAATGAAAGTTGCAGTATTCCGAAGACTATGAAAACACTTAAAATATGCATGTATGCGTGCTTTTTTCTACACAGACATAAGCATATTTATACATATATACATCCATAATACATATAGGTATGTATATACTATATGGAAATATATGCTATTTGACCTTTATTTCTAGCAGAAAACATACTCTAGGATGCATGGCATACAGCCATTTCTGTAAAAGAAGCCTCGCCCTTCGTTGCAGAAACCCAATAAGAACTTGTATTTTGAGTGACCTTGCGTTGCGTTCAGGTTTGCGTTAGTATATAACGGTCAGCGCCTGAGTGACCGGCATAATTTCTTTCTGAAATCACCAACATGAACACCAAGGTACCAGTAGATAAAGAAAGATCAGTTCCACCTATACAGGGTTATCGTTTGTTTAGTGCTCATATATGGAAATATAGTCGCAACCAAACAGTAAAGTTTTGTCATATTCACTACCAAATAATTAATTAGTTTGGTCATTTTAACAAATTAAATGTTAATTAAAGTATGATCAATTCCAGGTCCTCATCCTCCTCGGTTTGACAGCTTTGGCTGCTGCAGACAGCTTTGAATCATACGAATACAGGCCCTCACACGTAAGATATAATCATTTTCTTTTCTCTCAGACCATGAAGAACAATAGTTTGCATACACCAAACATTCCGGACGCTATTCAGCATCCTAAAACTTAACTGTCCTACAGAGGTCATCTGAGGAGTCCTACGAGTCCAGTGAGGCCAAGTACAACTTCAACTGGGCCGTGAGCGATGACTCCTCAAGCAACGAGTTCGGACACCAGGAGGCCCGTGACGGCGACCACACTCAGGGATCCTACTACGTGCAGCTTCCCGACGGCCGCCTGCAGACCGTCAAGTACTTCGTGGACGGCGACTCCGGCTACGTGGCTGAGGTCAACTACGAGGGCGAGGCTTCCTTCGAATCTGGTTCAGCCGAATCTCGAGAAT
>NC_061832.1:2734262-2736762 GCF_019202785.1 Penaeus chinensis
TCATATGATTGCATTTTTTTTTTTTTTTCTGTTTACCTACTGATTTCTTGTTTGTTAAGGCAGCTCGGCGGGCTGTGTAGGAGAGAACGCTTGACTGTTGTGCTTTTGGAAAAGCATATATCTTTCGTTGCTAAAATTACCTTTTTAGTGGTTATTTTTATAAGTTCTGCTTGTTTATCGTCAAATATATTAAATTGTGCATTATGTATTATTTCCGATTGCAAAATTATGGGTAACCAGTGTATGATTTCCTTGAATGGATTTTTATTTTTATCTCTAGTACCTTTTAATTCCTATTAAGACTTTTACTTTGACTTTCACTGTAAAACTGTCTAGATTTCACTGATATGAAAATTATGTTTTATGATGATATGAATAAGAGTAAAAAGGGAGTCTCGATTTCTACTTTATTGTCAACAAATATGGCTGAGTGGACCTAAATGTTGTTAATGATTAGATATCCATTTACTGAAATAGTGATGTTGATGCCATTTAGAAGTCTTAGTACATAATCACACAGTACTCCTCAGTGAAATTGTGGCAAAACGATATATGATCAATAAATATATATATATATATATATATATATATATATATATATATATAATTGTAAATGTATATATGAATGTGTATATATATATATATATATATATATATATATATATATATATATATATATATATATATGCACATATATATACATATATATATATGCATATATATATATGTATGTATAGGTATGTGTGTATTTGTGAGTACATATTGTATGTATGTAAATGTATATGCATTAATGTCTTTATATATGTATGTCTATATGTGTATATGAATTTATTTATATATACGTATTTAATTATATTCATAAGCATGAGTGTGTATATATAGTATACATGCAACCATTTGCGTAAAAGGAGCCTCGCCCTGCGTTGCAGAAACCCGGTAAGAACTTGGGTACTTGAGTGACCTTGCGTTGCGTTCCCGTTTGGTTGTAGTATATAATGGTCAGCAGCCGAGGGACCGGCATCAGTTCCTTCAGAATACACCAACATGAACATCAAGGTTAATAGCAGATAATGTTCAGCTATTACGGTTTACCATTTGTTTATTACTCTCATATGAAAATACTCATTAACAGGTAAAAAAAAAAAAAAAAAAAAAAAAATGGTGGTCTTTACTGTCAAATGTCACTTAATACTTGACCAATTTCAGATCCTCATCTTCCTCGGCCTCGCAGCCTTTACCGCTGCAGACAGCTTTGAATCCTACGAATACAGGCCACCGCATGTAAGTTTTCCTTAGTTTCTTCTCTACCAGTCTTTTGGTGTAAATATTTAGGAATGTTGAAGTATGCTTCAAAGTTATGCTAACAATGTAATACGAATATTGCATTGGATGCAAGCAAATAAAACGATTTTCTTTAACAGAGGTCCTCTGAGGAATCTTACGAGTCAAGCGAGGCCAAGTACGACTTCCAATGGGCCGTCAGCGATGACTCCTCCAGCAACGAGTTCGGACACCAGGAGGCCCGTGACGGCGACCACACTCAGGGATCGTACTACGTGCAGCTTCCCGACGGCCGCCTGCAGACCGTCAAGTACTTCGTGGACGGCGACTCCGGCTACGTGGCTGAGGTCAACTACGAGGGCGTGGCTTCCTTCGAATCTGGTTCAGCCGAATCTCGGGAATACAGATACGCGTACGACTCCAACGAGTCAAAATAAATATCTAGTCATATCTGAAATCTGATCTTTTGCTGATGGATTTTGCAGCTCTTTTTGTTCATTTTGTACAAATGTTTATCAATATATATGAATCATTGAACTCAGGAGTGTCTTTCCCCTAAAACATATGAACGTCATAAAATTCATAAAAAAAAAGATAATACCATAACTGTCTATATATGACGTACCTAGTTGAGTACTCTTACGCATCTCCGCAAATGTAATGTATGTTCTTAGATGCATTCGTTTGTATTATATATAGATGTGTTTATATACACATACGAATATATATATATATATGAATGTAAACGTTTATAATTTGTATATAAATAAAATTTATATAAATATATGTATGCATGTATGCGGGTATGTGTATGTCTGTATGTGTGCATGTGCGCATATAGACATACAGTGGTATATCTAGACATTTCTAGGCCTGGGGGCTTTTGACGGGTTCCCCATTTTTTAAAGTGTTTATGAAAAAAATCAACATGATAAAAAAAAAACCTTATTATTTTAACTTGTGCATATAGAGATTAGTGTACAAGTGACGGCATTCATTCATAGTCAAATACATTTTCCAAATACGATGATGAATACCCTGAGAGTTTGGTGACGATATGCCCACATAATCATATCCACCCATTGCTAATAAGTGTACTATATTCTCACATATCTATAAAACCCAATAACATCATCTACAAGCAACTGGCCCGATGAAATAATTCCTAACCTTTCTCTTCAAACTGATGGATTAAAACTCCACCTCGCCCTAAGTCTAA
>NC_061832.1:2749262-2754262 GCF_019202785.1 Penaeus chinensis
GTGTATATTTATGTATATATATGTATATCTATAATTATATATGCATATATGTATATATAAATATATATTTACATATGCTTGTATATACATATATATGTATATATATATATATATATATATATATATATATATATATATATATATATATATGTATATATATGTGTGTGACTGTGCGCGCGCGTGTGTGTGTGAGTGTTCATGCGTGTGTATGTGTGCGTGTAGGTCTTTGCTCTATCTTACATACAAATATGTATAAGTGTGTATGTATGTGTGTGTATGTGTGCACTTATGTATGTGTTTGTGTGTTTGTGTTAATGTCTAAATATTATCGAGTGTGTGTGTCTGTAAATATATATATTTATATGTGTGTGTGTGTCCAAAAGGACATAAATAATTCGGTATTGTTTCCAGGTGCATTTTCTAAGCCATTGGGCATTTTAAGGATACATTTTCCTCAATGCCATTTCATTTACAAAATCAAGTGTCATCATAACGATATAGTAATCAGCCTCGCCCAACGCTGTAGTAACACGACAAGAACTTGTCCGAGTGACCTTAGTCGCGGTGTATTGCAGCGGCGGTATAAAAGGATCGGGAGATAGGTGGCCGTTATCAGTTCCTCTTAGATCACTGAACTCAACATGAACGCCAAGGTAATCCCTATGTTACATATACATACATACATACATAAAACCACACACATACCAACTCACACACATACACATATATCTACATGTAAATATATAAATATATACCTATTATCGGAAATTATAGAACTCAACATTCAATTTTGTAAAATATGCTAATGCTTCTTTCAGGTCCTCGTTCTCCTCGGTCTGGCAGCCATTGCTGCTGCAGACAGCTTCGAGTCTTACGAGTACAGGCCCCCACAGGTTAGTTGTTCTTGTATTTGTTCATGTAACCATAATTTGTAAGGGCATAGTCATTACTAGCTCATTTTAATCGTAATTTATTTCCGTACTATTGTACATATGCACCATTAACGCTTCTCTTCGTTGCAGCACTCAAGGGAAGATTCCTTCGAATCCTACGAGTCGGGTGAGGCCAAGTATGACTTCAACTGGGCCGTCAGCCACGATCCCTCAAGCAACGAGTTCGGACACCAGGAGGCCCGTGACGGCGACCACACTCAGGGATCCTACTACGTGGAGCTCCCCGACGGCCGCCTGCAGACCGTCAAGTACTTCGTGGACGGCGACTCCGGCTACGTGGCCGAAGTCAACTACGAGGGCGAAGTCTCCCACGAATCCGCTTCCTTCGAGTCTCAGGAGTACAGACCACGATACGTCTATGACTCCAACGAGTCCAAATAAATCGCTGTCTATAGGATTTTGACATTTGATGACGGATCAGCATATTTGTTATGTACATATTATTTATGAAGTCAATAAATAACTCAATACCATTATCTGTACTATATTCTATCTCCTTTTTACGAGCCTTCATCTTTAATATTAACAAAATGGTGGAATATCTCACGACAAGAGCCTATCACTCCCTCGCAGACGGCGTCTCAGAATATGACACAGTCTTTATTTTCCTGCTGTCGTAAATATACAAGAGATTACCAGACCAGTGTACGTATATGCACAGGTATTATATAGTATATCAATATTATCTTTATTACAATAGTTTCTGTAAATAAGATGTCAAGGGAATCACAAATAACTGTGAAAATGCATCGTGAAAAGATAAAGGTTATTTCTCGAATACCTACGTACAAAAATTGTATATATTTATGTGTACATATATGCATTTATGTATATGTATATATATCTTCATACATGTATGTATATGTATATATATTTCCACACACATATATATGTATGTATGGATATGTGTATATGTACATACATGCATATATACGTAATATATAAATATATATATATATATATATATATATATATATATATATATATATATATATATATATATACGTGTGTATATATATATATATATATATATATATATATATATATATATATATATGTGTGTGTGTGTATATATGTATACATATATAACACAATATGTATACATCCAAAACATACATGAGCATACGCAAATATACCTATTTGTGCGTGTTTTTGTTGATGTAGGTTATTCCTCTTTCTAGATCATTCATCATTTTTTTCAACATTTTCAAAGAAGGATAAGTAAACAATGATTCATAAATATTCATATATTCACAATAATTCACAAAAGAAATATTCCTTTTCTTCAGGTGTCACTCCTTTTCCGCGAATTGAAAGAGAACGTGAAGTACTCCTGTGTAAACCGAAGGGGGGGCGTTGTTACGGCGACTCCTGGTCACTCCCATCCCCTTGTCGATGCTTGATCTCTCAGACACTTGATTATATACATTAAAACTGGAAAAATACATGATATAAATACATTTCAAAGCTAAATAATCACCTCATCGCACGAGAATGCAGGTGAGCGCCGTGCTCTGACAGATGTGGGTGAAACGACACGCCTACTTTGCGTGATCACTGTCATCGCTTTCATTTTGCCTCAGGGCGTTCATGTAAGAAAAGGGAATTGCTGGCAAAGAAGTTTCAAAACTTAAATGACTCATTTATTCATCTTGAGTAAAAAATAGACCAATACATAGTCGTATATATACATATACACATATATACATATACACATATATACACAGACATACACACCCACACGCATACACACACACACACACACACACACACACACACACACACATCTATACATAGATAAACACTCATGTATATCTATATAGATACATATGTAAATACTATATATATACATATATATACACAAGTATACATATATATATATATGCATATATATATATATATATATATATATATATATATATATATATATATATATATATAAACACGCAAACACAGACACACACATACATATATGCATATATATATATATATATATATATATATATATATATATATATATATATATATATATATGTATGTATGTATATGTTTGTATATGCATACAAGTTTGTTATCATATTGATATCAGTGTAAAACACAAAAATAAGATATTCTCAATAAATAGAGATCGTTAGAACAAAATATACATTTACATAGACTAGACCAATTTCAAATTATTTGTTCGAACATGTGACCATAGACTACAGTGATAACGTACGAGCAAGAAGAAAGGTTTTAACTGATATATAGGCATAGCATGCGGTATAGTAATGATACTGGTAAGAATATCGATTGTATTAGTAGCAAAATAAAATATTCCTTATTCCCAAGATTCGTAATGAATTTATCGTACTTTTTTTTTGTATTATCTTTTCATCATCAAATGTTTTTTGTTCTTTTGTATCACTGTCATCATAAAATTCACTACTATGTCTTGATAATATCATTACTGTTGGTTGTAAAACTTGGTTTCATCATGACAAGTACACAATAAAGTTATATATGTAAATATATCTAAATATAGAAAGATAGATAACTATACATATATATACATATATATATATATATATATATATATATATATATATATATATATATATATATATATGCATATATTGTTATACATTGTATTTACCGAATTCTTATTTAGTAAGTTTTTTTTTTTTTTCACACACATATCTGTATACATATACTTGCCAAATGCGACTTTACTATTTATATGTATGTTTGCTTGTGTGTGTGCCTAAATGCATATGGATATATATATATATATATATATATATATATATATATATATATATAAATCTACATCTATCTATATATATATATAGGTAAATATATATAGATATGTGTGGGTTTGTTTTTATGAATGTGTATACACACACACACACACACACACACACACACACACACACACACACACACACACATATATATATATATATATATATATATATATATATATATATATATATATATATATATAAATAAACATATATGTATATATACATACATATACATATATATAATGTATATGTATACATATATATATATATATATATATATATATACATACACATATGTATGTGTGTATAATATATATATATATATATATATATATATATATATATATATATATATATATATGCATATATGTATGTATGTATACACGCGCGCGCGCACACACACACACACACACACACACACACACACACACACACACACACACACACACACATACATATACACCGACACGCACACGCACACGCAAACACACACACACATATATATGTATATATATTCACACACATATATATATATATATATATATATATATATATATATATATGTATATGTATGTATAAACATATATATGTATACATATGTGTGTGTGTGTTTGTTTGTTGACTGTCATGTCTTGTGAATTAAGATTTTTGCATTTCTGTTATTTTCAAACATCAAACATTTAGAATATTTTATGAATTTTGATTTTCCGAATGTCGCCATTCCCCTGATCAATTTCTCCTCCTCATTCATCATCGGATCCTCAAAAAACTTAAATGTTCTATTGTGATTTCTCAACTACCAAATCTTCTGTCAGCACTACTATACAGAAATCGACCTCGCCCAACGTTGTAGTAACACGTGTCCGAGTGACCTTAGTGGAGGTGCGTTGCAACGGCGGTATAAAATGAACGGTAGCCAGGTCGTCCTTATCAGTTTCTCTGAAGCTACTGAACACAACATGAACGCCAAGGTAAGAACTGAATCATATGTTTTCATAATGGCTTGATCTCAGCTTGAATGATAATAATACCAGAAGAGGCGTAGTTAGGCGGGCGGGCGAAACTTAATGGCTCCCAGTCGCCGCTGAGAAAATAAAAGAAAGTTATCGAAAACATACTAAAGTAAATTAATAAGATAACAGAAAATATAATTTAGAATTAAGTAACAGATAAGTTGGCTGTTCGGAAAGGCCGACGAGTAATTTACACTCCTTACACAGGAGACGAATTATCTAGGTAGTATTAACTGTAATAGCAGCAA
>NC_061832.1:2759262-2766762 GCF_019202785.1 Penaeus chinensis
AGTCAACTACGAGGGCGAAGTTTCCCACGAATCCGCTTCCTTCGAGTCTCAGGAGTACAGACCACGATACGTCTATGACTCCAACGAGTCCAAGTAACTCCCCGACTGTGACGTTTGATGACGCCTCAACATTATTTATTTTGAACAAATGATTTATGAAGCCAATAAATAATTAACAATGCATCATGTCTCTATTATCAACATATAATATTAAAACAAAATCTGGAATGTCTATGGACAATAAGACTATCAACCATGCGTAACGGTTTCTTAAGCTATGAAATATATATACATACATACATATATATATATATATATATATATATATATATATATATATATATATTAATGTTCCTCATCATGCATTTGTTAAATAACACTGTGATGAACATATGAAACATAATGCTACTCTATATATATCTCTTATTGCATTATGCAGTACATGGAACCTTATCAGAATTTAAATGACATCAATTCATAATTACCCAACTGAAACACTAAGAAATAAACATGTTTACTAACCTAGACAGACCTTTCCCCTTGTTCTAGGAAGAGTTCTAATCACTCGTAGTACCAAAGCAGTTCCAGTCCCCGAACGCCTGGTTAGTATTAGGCCGCTCTAACTCATAGACCCTTTGTGCGTAAATTAGATGTAAGGAGGAATAGAAATTAAAGATTTTCCTTTACTATTAGAATCTCCTAACGTTGTCACCTGTAAAATTATCCCTGCTTAATAAACGTCTTATACAGAAATAGATAGATACATACATGCATAAATACAGAAGTGCGCACATACATTCATACGTAAATGCATACAAACATACGAATACCTCTATGGATACCTGGTTAAATAGAGATAGGTATGTGTATGCTTACATGTGTCTAATAAGTTGTTATGGGCTCACTTAACTGGTTTTAGGAAACTCACCTCGAAATTATTTGGTTGCCTATTGACTTTAAACCTAACAAAAGATATACAGACGCCGTCATTTGGATTAAGGAAATACTACACCGTAGAACAGGTTTTATCACATCTTAATCAACAGCACACAACTTTCAGTTTGCGTCTGAAAATAGACTTCTCACCACGCTGGTTTCCAAAGAAAACGGAATTCTTTGTACTACTATCGCCACGCTGATTTCTAAAGAAAGCGGAATTCTTTGTACTCCTATCGCCAAAAAAATAATAAATTCACTGATTTGGGAAAGAATTATTTGAACTTGTCTACTTAGAAATATCAAAATAAAAGCAATACTACACTTCCCAACATTCAACGTTTACTCCACTGAAATGTTTTAAAAATAATGCATACTCAGATATTATAAATATTCTTAGATTATATTTTCAACAAAATATCACAACCCATCCTAATTCTAACTGAAAAAGAAACCAAGTATTTATTACATAACCTTGACTATTAAGTTATATAATGCACAGACAATTACACAGCATGCAAATGCAATTTCCCAAGATTAAATTCAGCATTGTTTTCGAGACGACTATATAAATTTTAAGATGAGACTGAAGACCTTTTTAGTTGCATTTCCGAAACCCCTAAGACTTTGATATATATTTACCCTTTAAGCGAACATTATTGGAACTTGTTGAAACCTCTTTTCAGTTTGTATGCGATACATTCCGGCCAACCAATCAGAGAGTGACATTTTTTTCAGATATGGATTTATACTTCCATTAAGTTTCTTGGTACAAAATTATTTTTACAAAGGTCCGTATAATGTTTCTGTGCCTTTTTAGAAATACATCAAATACATGTTTACTCTATAAAATTTTAAGTAATCATGATGGTCGCTGGAACGACATGGAGAGAATTTCCAACGTGTCAGAGTCATATGAAGTGGTATTGACATCGGTGGGATAAATGTCTTTAAGATCATGCTTTAACTACAAAATATATCATTACAGGTTCAAAAATATCAAAGAAAGGGTTGTGTTTCACGATTTGTTGATACAATTCAATCAGTAATAGAAGTAAATGCCCGTGATCATTGGAATTATCCAATTGTCTGATTTGGACACAGCTCACTCGCAGTGAATACAATAAGATGCAAAGCTTCATGCAACTTTCACCTTTTATTTGAAGAACAATGAATTCAATAAGAAAAAAAAAACGATGTTTTGACTTAATCTGAGAAATACATTTGAAAGTTTCCACAGCCTTGCGAAGTGAAGAATGGTGTGTATAAATAATATAATTTGCAGAATATATTTTGCTTGTAATAAAAAAATATATCAGCCTATTGAGTACTATATTAGTTTTCTATTGAGTTTTCTTATGTGAAATTAAGAAAAATAACTACATATCGTGTTTTCAGCGACCTTGATACGTCAAACAATGTATCAAAGTCTTGGGGGTTTACTACAAAAAAAGTTTCAATCTGTCTTTAGAATCGTGTGAAAATATGTACTTATAAATCTGTTCTAAATGCAATAATAGTTTCTACAGACTGGACTGCTTGAAACGCAGGTGTGTATGTATATGTATGCTTGTGTGTATGTTTGTGCTTGTATTTGTTTCTTTATATTTTGTTTTGTGTATGGGTGTGAATATATATATATATATATATATATATATATATATATATATATATATATATATATATATATTTAGATATAGATATAGATATAGATATATATGTATGTGTGTGTCTCTTTATATACAAAGGAGTCAAGGAAAATCACCATAATGCATTGATAGCAGCACTTCCTAACGGTACAGGATATAATACAAAAATAAACTTTATACTTATTTGTAGTGAAATACCTGCATTAATTACCATATATCAAGGAAGTGATTACAGATATCACACTCACTTTTGTTATCAGACCGAGGACGTAGTCACGTTTTACAACATTAGTTTTCTATCATTTAGGGTAATAATCATCAAGTAAGCTTTAATAACTAGATGTCTCATAGTGATCTTTTAGTTTCTAGGCCTTGTGTCGTCATTTCGACATAGTAATCAGTCTTGCCCAGTGTTGTAGTAACACGGCAAGAACTTGTTCGAATGACCTTCCTTGCTGGGTGTTGCAGTGGTGGTATATAAGGGATCAGAAGCTATGTGGCTGTTATCAGATCCTCTGACACCACTAGAAAATATGAACGCTAAGGTAAGCTAGTGAGCTATTTTGTTTGCATTTATAGGATAATTAGTAGTATCAATAATAACGCCACTATCATACATATGTATACATATATATATATATATATATATATATATACATATATATATATATTATGCGATAACATTTGTTGTTATAATTTTGTTAACTGTAAATGATTACGTAGAATACAGTGTCACTGATAAATGCACGAATCATTCCTATTTCAGGTCCTCATTCTCCTCGGTCTGGCAGCCATTGTTGCTGCAGACAGCTTCGAGTCCTTTGAATACAGGCCACCAAGGGTTAGTTGTCCCTTTCATGTGATTTTGTATTTATCTTTTATATTTTATGTATTTTCTTTGTTTAAGTCGAATGTTCTTGCAGCACTCAAGGGAAGATTCCTTCGAATCTTACGAGTCGGGTGAGGCCAAGTACGACTTCAATTGGGCCGTCAGCCACGATCCCTCAAGCAACGAGTTCGGACACCAGGAGGCCCGTGACGGCGACCACACTCAGGGATCCTACTACGTGGAGCTCCCCGACGGCCGCCTTCAGACCGTCAAGTACTTCGTGGACGGCGACTCCGGCTACGTGGCCGAAGTCAACTATGAGGGCGAAGTCTCCCTCGAATCCGCTTCATTTGAGTCTCGGGAGTACAGACCACGATATGTCTATGACTCCAACGAGTCCAAGTAATTCACTAAACTTGACTGGATCTTGACATTTGGTATTGACGATTGAACGTTATTTATTTTGTACAAAGTATTTATGAAGTCAATAAATTAATGTGACTGCACTCAAACTGCTATCATTATATGTATAGTTCCCCATTCAACCTCCCAAAAGGTAAACTTGGGCAGAATTGTTGAAAATTTGTATGATATATCCTTTCAATTGCATCAAGTCATGACAACGGATAATTATTAAGACAGGAAAGACAGTTCTAATTATGACGTTGACAGTCAGAATTCGGATGCTTATCGGCATCTTACTATTGATGGTAGCAAAGCAATTGGCTATTGATAACACTAAGGGTGATGACTTATTCACCTAATTATAAGTGTAAGTACGCCCCTTATCTTTCTAACTGTATTATAAATTTCTTTGGTGACCGTCTGATTAGTTAGTGGGTTATCTTTCCGAACTGATTCATTATTGTTTCATGATAAAAAAAAAAAAAAAAAAAAAAAACTATGGATTTGCTGGACCAGGAGCATACAATATTTCCCAGACTGATGGCCTTTGCTGCGACGTCCCACCGCTGCCCACCAACAATTTTAGACGTGTAGTGTACGGACATGTGTAGTCCCCAGGGGGCCCCATCTACCAAGAAGGGTACCTTAAGGGCCAAGATCCCTCCCCATGAAGGTCAGTGGGCATCTGTAGGGTAAGCCCACCCCCTGGTGTCAAATCCCCTACTACTGATGCAGTTGATGTCCCACGGGGAATATGACCTTGTGGGATGTCACAGTCGGAAATATCTCAATGGCCCATGATAATTGGATCATATTTGAGTTTAATGAATAATTAAAATCACTAAAATCCAGGGAGATAAAGAAGGGATAGGCTAGCATAAGAACAGTATAAGATGCAGGAGGAGGGTAAAATGAAAGGGAAATATGCAGTAGAGGACATAAAAAGAAATGAAGTCAAGTAGAAGAACCACGAGGCTGCATATATGTGGTGTATGTATAAGTGCAATCTTGCACGGCCCAGCTCCTATCTTTAATTATTACTGTCACTTAGGCTCAATACTTAACTTTTCCCGTCCTTTCGGGTTTTTTAGCTGGAGCTGTCGGCCACGTAGTATCACTTATTATTATTATTATTATATATATATATATATATATATATATATATATATATATATATATATATATATACATACATATAGCTAAATGCCAGAGGATGGAGGAAAGAAGCGCCCCGTGGTGCAGTAGAACAACGAATGTATTTTTACACAATCGTACAAAAGGCCTCGGAAGGCCGTGACGTCACGCTCGTGACGTGTGAAGTTTTAACGTTAAAACAATTGACAGCAAAACAAAACAAAAGTAAAATACAAACACAATATATGACATTAAAAGAATAAAAGAAATAATAGATATAATACATAAAACAGAAAAATACATAAAACATATACCACATCGATACAACGGACAGTCAGCAAGCGCAACCACAAGCATTCACGCATACACCTCACGCAAGCCCACGCAAATACGTGTTTTGGCATACACATGCAGACATGTGCATTGTGCATGCCGACATTGCAACCGCAAACACAACCTCCACATACACCCACCCACCTACACAGTGCACGGACCACGCGCGCCCCAGAGAGCGCACGCAACTCAACACTCGGTCACTCAATCACGCGCGCACACACACACGCACCAACATACGTAAATAGACTTATACATATGCACATACTCATACATATACTTATGCTTGCACACATACACACACACTCACATGCTGTGCACGCAATGGGGCGAGCATTATCTAAGAAGGGGGGGGGGGGGTGAGTACAATGTGTCACGCTACACTTTTTATTACTATCATATATATATATATATATATATATATATATATATATATATATATATATATGTATATATATATATATACATATATTATTGAACCATGCCCAAATGCAACCTCCTTTCTAAGGAGCTTTGATTTTTTTCACGAATAATGTTGACAAATATAAATAGTTTACACATGCCTTGTTTGGAGCACAATTTTATTAGAGAGAAAAAGAAAACAATCATGAAAGCATATGTTCCAGCAATTGGTTCATGAAAAATTGTCTTGGGTAGCTTGCCAATACCAGATCTCAGATCAGATTTCACACACATATATATGGGTTATGCTTAACCCATATATATATGTATGTGTGTGTGTGTGTGTGTGTGTGTGTGTGTGTGTGTGTGTGTGTGAAGTTGCTGATGGTGTTTATGGAAGTAAAAATTATCTTCAAATCAGGAAACGCGGAGGCAGGGTGTCTTGTGTTTGCTTCGTGTTTCTCTACGATATTGGAGGGTGAAGGAAACACCGGTGAAATCTAAAGGAGGTTCATTGGAGATCAGCTCTGACAAAATTGAAACGGAACTCTTCATGTTCTTCTGCCCCACATGCCAGACTCTATCTGAGAGTGTTACTGCCAGACGTGTCACTACAGAGACAAAATAAAATATTGTACTCTATATATTGCATTACAACATGGCACTCACAACTTAAATCATTATCATAAGTCACTTCATTATCACAACCCACACAGGGTTCCTTGAGTTCAACAGAGAAGCAAGGAAGATCCTTAGGTGTTTAGAGAAGGGGTATTCTTCGTTGCACCTGCTAGAAGAGAAGCCACGCACGGCGATCCGTGGGAACATCAAAACCCACAAGGAAGGAAATCCGTAAGACCCATCACCAACGGGACCGGGAGTGCCCCACACCGATTAGCAAAAAAGCTTGCAGCACCTCTCTCAAGCGCCTTAAACTCCATCAGCGGTTATCATCTACCAAATTTCAAAACGCAGGGATAAGATGTAAAAAGCTTGTCAGCTTCGACGTGAAGTCGCTCTTTGTCACAGAGAGCTTTATATACCTCGGTAGTACAGTTCAAGACTCTGGGCTGTCAGACCAGGAAGTCAATAGATGGATTGGCCTGGCAGCAGGGGTCATGAAATCTCTCGACAAGAATATTTGGAGATGCCTGTGCAGGACCAAGCTATGTGTCTTCAAAGCCTTGATACTGCTAATTTTACTATATGGTAGTGAAACTTGGACGCTATCTTGTACTCTGGAATCCCGTCTTGATGCCTTTTGTAACAGATCCTTGCGCCGGATCATGGGGTATAGTTGGCGGGACCATGTGTCCAACCAACGGTTGCACCATGAGACCGGTACAGGACCTGTTACAATACGCGACCGCCAACTCAGGCTATACGGCCACTTGGCTCGATTCCCACAGGATGACCCTGCCCACCAGGGTGAAGGAGGCCTGTGGGACAACCGAGGAAGTCGTGACTTGAGCAGATCGATCAAACCTGTCGTGAGGAGCAAGAGATGGGCCGAGCCCCTCCCTGGCGGCTGGCCATGAGGGACCCTCGTAGGTGGAAGCGCCCATGCCAGCGTTATCTCCCAAATGATTATGATATATATATATATATATATATATATATATATATATATATATATGTATATATATTATATATGTATTACATATATGTATGTAAATATGCATATATATATATATATATATATATATATATATATATATATATATATATATATATATGTATATATGTATATATGTATATATATATATATATATGTGTGTGTGTGTGTGTGTGTGTGTGTATGTATGTATATAT
>NC_061832.1:2774262-2786762 GCF_019202785.1 Penaeus chinensis
TGTTTTTCAAAGATGTATCGCCTATTTTTTTTTTTTTTTTTTTTTCTTTTTTTTATTATTGTACAGCCATGGGCCTCACATGAAGGAAAGATCATTATGAGTCCTTTTCTTTAAATCTGGTTTCATGTCTTTTTTTTTTTTTTTTTGATGTGACGCTTTTAAGCTGAATATATATATATATATATATATATATATATATATATATATATATATATATATATATTTCTATAAAATTTTGTGCCATTAATTTTGAAAATATCGCATTGTCACAATGCTGGCTTTCCCATTTAGTCTATTCTTAGCTTCCTTAAAATCGAGGTGATACATTTCAAAGGAGAAGAAATCATGTATTGAGATATTTAACTTTTCAAAGTTGTAAATACTTTTCAAGACTGCTTTCCTGGTCTGTAAAGTCGGTTTCTTTATACCATTTGATGCATTTTACTATCCATTTTTTCATATCATTGAAGTACAGTTTATTTTCACAAACACGCAGAATTCGTTAAATGTTAGTTGACTACTTTTATTCCAGGCTCCCCCATCCCTTTCGGGTATTATCTCCTTCGAGAGGACGTCAGAGCTGTCTCTTTGTTGAAAGGTTTTCTTTTTGCTCGTTGAGTGTCTTCGGCGATCATCGTCGCGGGACAGAGCGAAGATGTGAGGTTGTTTAGTCTCGTGCTTGCTGATGAGAAAATTTTCATTTTCGTTGTCAGGTCCTCTTCTATTCCTACTAATAATATTGCTCGTGCGTCTTAACATGATTTATCATGATCCAGAGAAGTAGTAGGAACAGGCGAGACAATTTTCTGGACCCTGGGATGTCTTCCTGGGCATCAGAGTTGTGTCCGTGGGGGTAGGGGGAGGCCCGGATGTCTGGGAGCTCCAGGAGGCGCTACAGCTGTATCCCTAAGCCTCATTTAATCATCTTCCGCTTGGTTTCTATTCCTTTCCTCTTGTCTCTTGCAAAGGAAAGTTGCCTCTTCCTCCCAGTGTCTTGGTATGCTGCCAAATGTACATTTACCTTCCTTGAAAAACAGAGGCTCACTGTTGTGTCCTTGAGTCCTCCCAGCTGATCATGCGGTCAAGCGGGAACAGAGGCTGTTCAGAACCGGTACATTTTCAAGCATTTCATCGAAATTTATGTTGTTTTATACAACACCGAAAGTCGTTATGCATACCACCAGGAAAAGAGTACACCGAGTAGGTTATATTTCAGCCTATAACTCGGCAGATATAGTACATTGCAAGATGTAGAAGCTCTGCCTTTTTTCAGAAAGTGATATTTTCACTTCCCCTAACCGGCAACTCCCCTTAATATAATATATATATATATATATATATATATATATATATATATATATATATACATATATACACATTTATATGTGTATATATATATATAGATAGATAGATATATATGGGTGTGTGTGTGTACATACAGATATATATGTGTGTGTGTACACACACATGTGTATGTATATATGTATGTGTATGTATATATATATATATATATATATATATATATATATATATATATATGTATGTATGTATGTATGTATGTATGTAAATATATATATATATATATATATATATATATATATATATACACGCATACAAACATGTTTGTGTATATACACTAACATGTACGTATGTATGCATGTGTAGGGTTGGAGGGTATATTTGATATACATTTGCAATAGACGTGAATTTATTAGTGCTGAAAGACACTTTGTTTATATGAAATGTTCAGCCAACTTAATACTTTGGCACCTGTACAGCCTTTCTTTGATAAAATGAGTTATTTTAAACTTTATCCCAGTGCGTTGTTAAAACTTCCATATATTGCCTAACAATTTCAAAACATTTTCAAAAAAGTAAAAAGTTCCCTCATGCAACTAACCACCGCGCCCATGTTGGCAAAGAGACGCGGTATAAAATGTTTTCGGCCGTGTGCAGAGCATCAGTGCTACTGTGACTACAGAACTGAATATGAACATGAAGGTGAAGAATGCTCTCTTGTGTCTGTGTATGTTAAAAGGAATTGATAATTTTCTCAAGATATCACTGCAGTTGTTTCTAAATCAATTCAGGGATCTCAGTAATTGTTCAATTCTTTTATGTGTTTAACGTCCACAGGTCTTCATTCTCTTGTGTATGGTAACCTTTGCTGCTTCGGGCAGCATTGAGTCCTATGAATACCGACCACCAAGGGTAAATAGTGTTTTTTTTTTTCTTCTTCTTCTTCTTCTTTTTAACACTGTTCTGTTTTGATTTATAACTTCTCGTCTTAAAAATATTCATGCTAATTTAGAATGCTATATGTGTCATGCATGTATGGTTCCAGCGTTCGTCTGAGGAGTCCTACGAGTCCGGCGAGGCCAAGTACAACTTCAACTGGGCCGTGAGTGACGATTCCTCAAGCAACGAGTTCTGACACCAGGAAGCCCGTGACGGCGACCACACCCAGGGATCGTACTACGTGCAACTTCCCGACGGCCGCCTGCAGACCGTCAAGTACTTCGTGGACGGCGACTCCGGCTACGTGGCCGAAGTCAGTTATGAGGGCGACGTCTCCTACGAATCTGCTTCCTTTGAATCGCGAGAGTACAGGCCTCCCAGACCTCGCTATTTCTATGACTCCAACGAATCAAAATAAATTCCTCTTCATAAACATGTATAATAGTTGATTACTGTGTTCTTCAGATGATATTTATTTATACTAATAAAGTAAACATACAAATTGTCCGGTGGTTTTCATATCATATGCTGTATGTTGTATGCACGCAATTACAACTACAATTATAAGTCACACACATATGAGCGTGTGTCTGTGTGTGTGTGTGTGTGTGGTTCCAAACCCTTTTTCAGTAATGGCACCTTAACATGCATAATCTTTGGATATTCCTTTCTTTAAGTGGCTTTTTAAAATTAAAATATCGGAATCTTGAGGCACCTAGTTCGTGAAGTATAATATTTGGTTGTTTTATAAACAGTGTAATGGTGCCAATTCCTACAGACAATAACTATATTTAGGGAGATTCTATTTTACTGACCTGTGAAAGAAGGTCACGCTCAGTGAGACGCAATGGACATATTCGAAATCATTTTTTTTTTTTTTTTTTTTTTCAAGAGCACTTGTTCTTAACCCTGGGGAGGGGTTTGTAAGATTGTCTGTCGGGGCATACATGTTAGGGGGGGAAGTAATTTTCTTAAACTGTATTTGTTGTTATCTAAAAAGCGTTGGCTGATAGTGAGGTCATGAAAAAAAGTATCGCCATAATTAACCTAGTGAAGGCGCATTCACCATGCTCGTTGCTGTTAAACCTAAGTACAGAAACCGTAGCGAGGAAGTGGTGTCAAGTATCAATATAACATTGTGACTAAAACATGCTCATTGAAAAAGAAAAAAATATATATATACGAATATTTAAGGAGGCGTGGAAGGAGGAACCAATTCCTAGACAGTGCGCAGGAGTAAAGTGGTGAAGAACCAGTATTCTAGAGGTGTGTGTGTTGGATTTCTTTCATATACATATATGTATGTATACATACACACACGCGCTCATACACACACACACACACATATAGTTGATATCTATATGAATATGTGTATATATTCTGTATATATATCGTTAGCAACTACTAGTCGAGTGTCCTACGTAGATATTAAAGGGAGTAATCCTTGAAGAGGAGTCCGGAACCACAGTGTGTAAGGAAATCGGTAATTGATTTCACGTTGCTTCTGGAAATTCCTGCGACAGAATTGATCCCATGCTTCAGTAGCCTTTGTCTTCGACTTCTCTTGAATCATTTATGTGGTACAAGGAAAATAGTGATATATGTTTATATATATGTGCATATTGTATAAACATAAAAATACCTAGCTGTCCACATAATATATTTATATATATATATATATATATTCATTTATATTTAAATGTATATACATATATATATGTTTGTTTATATATATGTATATATACATACTGTATGTATTTAGGATATATATATATATACATGTGATTGTAAACACTCACGCACATACACACACACACATATATGTATACATTCGTACATACACACACACACACAAGCATATACACACACACACACACACACACACATATATATATATATATATATATATATATATATATATATATATATATATATATGTGTGTGTGTGTGTGTGTTTGTGTGTTTGTGTTTGTGCGTGTGTGTATGCATATTTATACATACATACATAAACATACACACACACACACATATATATATACATATATGCATACAACCATACAACCATACATACATACATACATGCATACATACATACATACATACATACATACATACATACATACATACATACATACATACATACATACATACATACATACATGCATACAAACATATATACATACATACATACATACATACACACACACCCATATGTATGTGCATATATATACACACAAATATATGCATTTAATAAATACATATATATATATATATATATATATATATATATATATACACATATATACACATATATACACACATAGGTATGTATTATATATATAAAGCATATATTTGTGTATCTGTATTTATTCATACAGATGTGTCTGTATGTCTTTGTGTGTGTGTGTGTGTTTATATATATAATTATATATGTATATGTATATATAATTATATATGTATATGTATATATAATTATATATGTATATGTATATATAATTATATATGTATATGTATATATAATTATAAATGTGTATATACCTGTGTGTGTTTTTATATACACACATACTTATATATAAAGTATATAGGTGTGTGTATACATACATACATACATACATATATATGTGTGTATACCCTTTATATCTACATATATATACATACACAGACATATATATTCATTTATTTATCTATAGGCATACAGACACATACAAACACATATATCTATATACACATACATATGTGTACGTGCGCGTGTGTTTTATACCTGTATGTGGGTGCGTGTGTATTTCTTTTATATTTTTGCAATATGTATATTGATTTCTTTATGTAGAAAGGAACCTTTGTGTGTGTTTGAAATTTTCAGCACATGAACATACATTTTCTTTAATGAAGTGAACCTCTTTCATTCATTTCATGCCTATCGCAGTGCGTTCTCATTGCTTTTAGATGTTTCCCAACAATTTCAAAATATTTTTAAAGAGTAAAAAGTTCCCCCATGCAACATATCGCCGCGCCCATGTTGGCAAAGAAGCGCAGTATATATTGTCTGCAGCCGTATGAGGAGAATCAGTCCACTGGAACTGCAGCTATGAAAGTGAACATGAAGGTGAAGAGAGTTCTTTTGTGTTTGTGTATGTTTGTGAAGGCAGTGTTCTTTTTCTCGAGATACTTCTTCAATAAATTTTTAATCAGTTAATTTCGTTTACAGACATACAATCCCTTTGTCAAAAGTTAATATTTACATTTGAAGTATAAATTAATGAATCTATGTAAAGCTGCAATTATATTTTTATTTCCAATTGTTCAACGTTCACAGGTCTTCCTTTTCCTGGGTCTGGCAGCCTTTGCTGCTGCAGGCAGCTTTGAGTCCTATGAATACCGACCACCAAGGGTAAACACCGGATTTTTTCATCACTGAGCTATCTTATTTTATAAAATTCTATCTACAATTATTCATGCTAATTTAGAACCTGTAGCATAATGAGTCTTTTACGGTTACGATTCCAGCATTCCTCTGAGGAGTCCTACGAGTCAGGCGAGGCTAAGTACGACTTCAACTGGGCCGTCAGCCACGATCCTTCAAGCAACGAGTTCGGACACCAGGAGGCCCGTGACGGCGACGATACACAGGGATCCTACTACGTGCAGCTGCCCGACGGCCGCCTGCAGACCGTCAAGTACTTCGTGGACGGCGATTCTGGCTACGTGGCCGAAGTCAGCTACGAGGGCGACGTCTCCTACGAATCTGCTTCCTTTGAATCTCGAGAGTACAGGCCTCCCAGACCTCGCTATTTCTACGACTCCAACGAATCAAAGTAAATTCCTGTCGATGAAAACTTAAAATTCTTCAAACATTATTTATTTATACTAATACAATAGCATGCGAATTATAAGTTTGTGCTTCATAAGATTAAGATATTTATATATACCTTGTGTATGTATACAAGCATATATACTAATTGATTTAATGCATAAACCATATACCCTTATAATTATCTAGGAATTATCTGAGTTTGTTTTCTGTATTCACGTTAAATAAATGCATCAAGCATATATACCAGTCACTTTATTTCTTAACGCCACATACAAAACGAATTTTACTAATGTTTTGTAGTATTGTTTATATCGGTGATGAAACTATAAATCTGTGGTATCATACGTATATCATCCTTACACTCTTGGTTTAAGCTAATATAGGTTCAGTATGTTATGTGAAGCTGACGAAAAAAATTGATAATAAACAATAATGATATATGTGTGTGTGTGTGTGTATGTATGTATGTATGTATGTATGTATGTATGTATGTATGTATGTATGTATGTATGTGTGGATGTATATATATAAATATATATATATATATATATATATATATATATATATATATATATATATATATATATATATATATAAGTTGGATGTAAGATACAATACCAATCATGAAATATATGGCTGAAGTGCAATGAATGGAGAACAAATTACATAATCCCTTAATCCATACTTCCGTTGTCTGTTATTATTGATTTAATAAGAAGCCACTGCTTTTACAGTGTAATTCTTATACCTATTCTTACCTTCTATGGATTATTGAGGGTACTTTTGGATGGGATTCAGTGCTGTTATAAAAGTAGACGTTATTTAATGTACCAATATTATATAATCATAGCAAATCCATGACGATAATTATTAGAGCTCTTGATTAATTTTGTCTTGGCCTTTAAAGACTATATTATGTTAAATGACTTAATAAAGATTATATGAATCTTAACTAGTATCAGATATCAAAGTTCGATAGTAGTGGTTCCCATTTTTTTATATTTCATGGTCCCGCCTACAATATGATAATAATCTTCTTGTCCCCGACAGCGTCCCTAATGACCCGACCAACCCCATCCTTTCAGTTTCTGTTATTATATATAAGTGGTGTAAATGGATCAATAGCTGTGTGAGGTTTAGGTTTAGACGGTGACGATGAGGTAAGATAAAATCCTTTGTAATTCACTGACAAAGATATATATGGACCATAAGTTATAACCCTTTCCTCTAGTCTGTGTAGAAAGAGGGTGCTATAGACATGTATATTTAAACATCCGTTTCCTGCTAAAAGAATAAATGAAAAAAAGGATATGAAAACTTTCTATATATGTTTATCTGATCATGCATGTACGCACACACACACATACACACATGAACACATACGCATACGCACACACACACGTATATATATATATATATATATATATATATATATATATATATATATATATCCTTATATATACATATATGTGCACATATATACATATATACATATATACATATATATTATATGCACACGTTTATAAATATACGTTTATACATACAGACATACATATATAAATATATGTATACATTTATACAGATGTATGTGTGCGAATATATATATATATATATATATATATATATATATATATATATATATATATATACATCTATATATATTGATATGCACATACACATGTGTGATTGTGTGAATTTATCAGTGCAGAAATCTTGAGCAATTTTAATTCTGTGGATTTTTATACTACCTGAACGCCTTTCTTTGATAAAATAAGTCACTTCCATTTCATACTTACCGCATGTGTTCCTAATACCTCAAAAGAGATGTGAACAATTTCAAAACATACACAAAGTTTTTTTTTAAAGTTCCATCATGGAACTCAACGCCGCGCCCATGTTGGCAAAGACATGCAGTATATATTTTGTTGCGACTGTGTGAGAAGAATCAGTACCACTGGAACTACAGCAATGAAAATGAACAGGAAGGTGAAGAGTGCTCTTTTGTGTCTGTGTTTGTTTGAAAGGTGTTCTTCTTCTCGAGACATTACAGACATTTCGCTTATTAACTTAGCGTACTTTCCTTATTAACGCGTTCATATGTTTACATCTATGGTACGAATTAATTTCTCAGCGTTAAGCTACAATTGTGTAATTATTTTCAAAAGTACGATTCCCACAGGTGTTTGTTTTCCTGGGCCTTTTAGCCTTTGCTGCCGTTGACAGCTTTGAGTCCTATGAATACCGACCACCACGGGTATCTTTTCCTTTTTTCTTGTTTATATGTAATTCTTTGGTTTATAAAGTATCTAAAAATAACCATGCCAATTTAGGAACTCATGTTATATAAACGTCATACTTGTATGGTTTCAGCGCTCGTCTGAGGAGTCATACGAGTCTTCTGAAGCCAAGTACAGCTTCAATTGGGCCGTGAGCGATGACTCCTCAAGCAACGAGTTCGGACACCAGGAGGCCCGTGACGGCGACGACACTCAGGGATACTACTACGTGCAGCTTCCCGACGGCCGCCTGCAGACCGTCAAGTACTTCGTGGACGGCGACTCTGGCTACGTGGCCGAAGTCAGCTACGAGGGCGACGTCTCCTACGAATCTGCTTCCTTTGAATCTCGAGAGTACAGGCCTCCCAGACCTCGTTATTTCTACGACTCCAACGAATCAAAATAAATTTTTGGTGAACATTCGTTGGCGCCTGCTTGTATTCTTGAAAAGTTATTTATTTACATTAATGAAATAATTAATCATATTATAAATTGTTTTTTTCAGATACTATATGCACACAGACCCACAGAATATGTACATTCGTACATACATATACAAATATATAAAATATATGTATATGTAATATATATATAATATATACAATATACATATATGATATAAACATATATGCACATATGATATATAATATATATACGCATATAATATATATATATATATATATATATATATATATGTGTGTGTGTGTGTGTGTGTGTGTGTGTGTGTGTGTGTGTGTGTGTGTGTGTGTATAATATGAATATATAATATATATATATATATATATATATATATGTGTGTGTGTGTGTGTGTGTGTGTGTGTGTGTATAATATAAATAATGTATAAGTTTATATATATAAGCATCGTAACAACTACAAATAGCCTCCGTTCTTACTGTTGGCTTAACCATTTTCTCACAGCAAGTAAATACAACGCCTTGAGATTTAAATGCATGTTCGTAAGTGAAATAGCCGCTGTGGCTATAGTGGTACAGCTGATCCGCGGATAATCAAAAAGGGCATCCAACTAGATAAAGATCTGAAAGGGAACTTTGTACTGCAGTGAAATGAGAGGCTGGGGATTTAGTAATAAGAATAATATATATGTAGATAAGTTTATATTTATACATATATGTGTGCGTATTATTTGAAATATGTATCATATATGTATAATATATATGTCAGTATATACATTTCATATATACATGTATATATATATATATATATATATATATATATATATATATATATATATATATATATATATATATTCCAATATACGTATGTATATCTAGATATATGTATGTGTGTACATATATATAACTATGTTTACACATACACACTCATACATGTGTACTCACACATATATGTGCGCGCGCGCGTGTGTGTGCCCTTTAACTTCCCCGACCTCCTGAATTAAATGCAAACTCTAAATGATAAAAAAAATATGTAAAGGAATTTCTACAGCGAATTCGGACCTATATGTTTCGTATCGATTTCCTCATATTATTAGAATCGATGTTTCCGCAAGTATAAGTCTACAAGAGAAAAAAAAAAAAAAAATATATATATATATATATATATATATATATATACATATACACACACACACACACACACACACACACACACACACATATATATATATATATATATATATATATATATATATATATATATATATATGTATATATATATATATATATATATATATATATATATATATATATATATATATATACATGCATATATAAACTTGTATATGTGTTGTGAGGAGGGCCTTTGGGGATTTTTCTTTAAAGATAGTTCGGTTACAAATAAAAGATTCCTTTAAAGGAAAGTGATACCCAACAGTATTAATAGTATTAACTTTTTATATCAAACCCATTAGGTAGATCTCGATAATTATCCTTTCAAACATAAATATTATAAATATGATTATTCCCCCCTGAAAGACCTAGAACCCCATGAGAGTGGTAGCGGGCAAAGGAGGGGTCTTATGAAAACGTGAGCATTGTATCGTTTCAGAGGGCTCTCAAAAAAAAAAAATATATATATATATATATAATATATATATATATATATATATATATATATATATATATATATATATATATATATATACATACATACATATATATAGAAAATCTAAATTAAGGCATAAACAACTGATCGAAAATTATTTTAAGATAAAAGCAGGTAGTAAATAAAACACTAAAAATTGATAAATAAAAATATACTAAAATGGATCGTGATATGAAAATTACGATTACCTTTTCTGATTATCATTATATATATTAAGTTAATATAGCTCCTATTGACCAAAATAAGGGAACTGTCAGGACACGTAACTTTTGTCTCCCTGAAGTATCGGGCGGGCTGCGTTGTTCGAAGAAGCCGGCTGCAATTCATTCACAAAGGAATAGGGTAAAGAGAGACACAATTTTCTTCAACAAAGTGTGGGCACAGACTTTTTATTTCGCGCCAAGCAGGGTTACACTCATGCCGTGACGTCACGGTCGTACATCTTTACAATCACAAAAACACGTAAGTTATAATAACATTGCATACAATAACAATAAAAATACTCGTTCTCATGAAGACAGAAATGAAGTAAATTATATTAAAGAAAAGAAAATATACCGAATGGAAAGTAAAACAAAAATAAAACCAAAGAAAACTAGACCCAAACGGGTATAACTAAAAGAAACCTAAACTCCCTAAAACCGTGAGTAAAGATAAAAAAAAATGCGTGAAAGTGTATCAACGATGCGGGGAAAACGACCAGCGGCGACTGGTACTCTCAACAGTGACTTCTCGGTGCGGGAAAGCGAACGGGTTGCGGGAGGCGGTGACGAGCGCCACTCTTATACAATGATAATGTTTTCTTTTTGTTCCCTGTGATGGACATAATTATTGATGTAATGATTTGTATCATGAAGAATACATGTAACTATAGAATGGTTGATAATACTTTTATATGTAATATCCCTACAAGCGTAATAATATTGATATCTGCATTTTTAACACGAAGTACACACCTTAGTGTTCATAATGGAAGCTGTTGTTTCACTGCGAATTTCGAACCAACATATACGCAAGGCCTATGGTATCGCTCAAGGACAGGTAGTTCTATACATTCTAAAATTTCGACCCCAAGGTTAAAGTAACAGCTAGACTCGAACACATCCATCCTAACGTAGAATACTAATGTGTCGATTAGTCTGCTTATTTGCCTAGATCTCCATCCACATATCTATTTTTTTAAAAATATATGTGTCTATATAGATATACATATATATATATATATATATATATATATATATATATATATATATATATGAATGGATATAGATAGTTATAGATATATATAAATTATAGATATAGATATATTATAGATATATAGTTATAGACAGGTGTGTATATATATATATATATATATATATATATATATATATATATATATATATCTGCTGACCACTTTCTAATTTTATTTTTTTTTTCGATTCGGTAATTTCTGCATCCCGGCTGCCATTTGGCAGTCTGGAAGCATTTCCCAGCACCTACCTAGGGGCGTTGTCATTCCTCTCTGGAAAGGGAAAGGGGTCGCCGGGAATGAAGGCATTACACAGCTTGCTCTCGTCCCTCGGAGATACCCAAAAGACCATCTCGTGAGGCGCCAGAGACCGGAGCAAACTGGATTGTTAATACCAAATCCACAGTAAATCGTATCTCTGAACTTCGCAGCTTGTTTTTATCCTCCGTCGACCACAAGAATCATAATAACTGAAAGCTCCCTAGACTTAGTGAAGTTTAAATAATGAGTAATGAATCAATAGCAATAGCTATACTGTGCTTAAAGTGGTGGTAGTGGTGGGGGTATGTCTAGCGTCTGTGTATGCATTAGTGTGTTGTGTTCTTGCATCAATACTTTTCAACATTTGCACTATTTAATTTCATTATTCAAACTTATCTGCCCCGTCAACCGGTAAGGTCATTAGCGGCGCACGAGCTACAGTAGATAATGGGTACAGTTATCATTCGACCCAGAGCAACAGTAAGCAATATCAATGGCATCGACCTTAGCTTTACTGATGATGTAACTGTCTCCACTAAAGATAACAGTGGGTGGAGGAGCGGAGGAGGATGTGGTTTGGTCAAATAAATCAAATTAGTC
>NC_061832.1:2794262-2811762 GCF_019202785.1 Penaeus chinensis
GTCGGGAAGCTGTACGTAGTAGGATCCCTGAGTGTTGTCACCGTCACGGGCCTCCTGGTGTCCGAACTCGTTGCTTGAAGAGTCATCACTGACGGCCCAGTTGAAGCTGTACTTGGCTTTGGAGGATTCGTAGGACTCAGCAGAAGCTTCATTGGGACGCTGAAGTGGAAAACATAGTTTACTAGTTAAGATCAGGATAAATAATATGTTACGAAATAAATATCTTATTTTCACCAGGTGTAGTACACTGACTTCTGAGTATCACATAGTGTCAGATACTCACGTGAGGCGGGAGGTATTCGTAGGACTCACGGCTGTCAGCTGCAATGACAGCAGCCAGACTAAAGATGATAAGTAGCTGGAAAAGAGAATAAGAAGTTACTGAATTATATATTCTTTGGTAGCTGGTGAAAGTAGGTTTGCGCCTACTTACACTGTAGACTCTAAAATACATGCATGTTTACTGTATATTTATAATATGACATCTGAGGCTGATACAAAATGTATCTTAGCGTTCATAATGGGACCGGGAGCTTGAAGGCAAGTGTCGATCTCGGAGGCAGTAGCTAACTTATAGTTCTGACAGAAAAGTCCTTTCGTTGGGTCGTTCAAGGTCGTCTCTCTCTCTTTTTTCTCAGCACGCACACACACAAAATTCGGTGTATGTATTTACATATATATCAAATATCTTTGTGTGTGTGTATATATATATATATATATATATATATATACATATATGAAAAAAACATGTAATATATAAATCATCGAATATATAAAAGAGAGGAGAAAGAGATAGAAAGAAGGGGTAGGTTGAAAATACACTGCTGAGCTATAATACATTTGATTCAGAGAAATTCTGACTGACGTATATCACTTTCATAGATTAAAAAGTATTCTGTGTCTGATACTTTTTGACCAGGCATTTCTGCTTGTGATTTTTGCATCCACTTCCCACCCTCTTTTATGGTATTTGATAAAACTTTTTCGTTTGTGACACTTCATCTATCATAATCTTACCATTTATTACATTTGGTTTCATCTGTTGTCAGGTTTTTATTGTTTTAATTTAAAAACTCATTTTCGTGTGCAATAGTATTCATTCGCAAAAAAAGACAAACGCAGGAACGTACAGACCGGGTGAAATGAATCAAACACAGAAAGGAGCAATAAACCATGACAGTCAATATAGAACTGACTCCTTTTAGGCGACATAATCGGCATTGCTGTATGTGACAAACTCTAGTACTCCTTTCCTATTGTAGTTGTGTTTCGTTTCTTCATCTATATTCTTGAGCCAAAATGTTCTAGTTGAGTGGTCACTGCGAAACAAGGTGCTATGACCTTCAATTACCGGGAAGTTTTTTGCTGGTTCGCTAGGTACTGTACATTTAATCAAATTAACATTTCAAAAACAAGATCCTGGGTGTGGTTGGCCGCCCGTTTTCCATCTCTAACCATTTTACCAAGGACGATGGCCGTAGGAAAGGATGTGGAAAGGATCTCTATTTGTCTATCTCTTTCATCAATATTTTAGCAAGCAACACTCCTGGTTACACGTGGATAATGAAATGACCGGCACCGCCATTAGCCTATTGAAATGATCTTTACAAAGTACAACCTACGTCCGTATTTTGCTCGCTGCAAGAAGTCAACTGACACATGTGAAAAAGATTCCTAAAATATCATTTGAAGAAATTGATAACCTGATCTTTATAGGTTTTCATTTTCCTTTTATTTTATAGGATATTTCTGGGTTGGGCTACCCACTAGGAACTGGGCATCAAGCGTTATGTGCCTGTTATTTCTTTGGCAACATGATCAGCCGTTACATTTTTAGTAAGGATAGACCTAGCAGATAAAGCTCAGGAAGAAGCAAGCACCCGACACCGGATTGTCTAAAGCTAACTAGTAACACTTTCCTCCTTTCTTTCTATTTCTTATTTGGTAATATGTGATGGAAACCTAAGCAAAATTAGTCATTCTAACATAGTTATGTAGGTGAAGAGGGACTAACTGATTATTTTGAATTATCTGTTTCGCCCATAACTTGAGGTATCAAAATGTTAGAATATCTAAAACGTTTAAAAATCTACCAATGAATGTCTCATTTAAGTAGAAATGAATAACAATCAATATATTAAAAACAAAGGATAAATATATCGATTTAAACTAGAATTGCTCTGAAGTTCGGAAGTTATGTCCCTCATGCTCCATCTCGCTTAACTTATAGGAGTATTATATTTCCTCCATGTCTAATTGGTTAGCATAAGACAATATAATAAATACTTTTTAGTTATTAGTCCTATGTACAGTAATTCTGTGAGTACATACGTACTTGTGCGCGTACATACAGTATGCAATGTACGCTTATGTACTCTATACCCAATACATTTTCTGTTAAATTACCAAGAGCGATGACGTGCTTTACCACCAATATTTTGGATTGCTGACCTAGAACAATAGCACCTGCTGCCGGGCAACGTTAGGTTTCAGCAAGGCCGGTGAAGGACAGGTTTTTCTGTCAATGTTTTGCAAGATAGGGCTAATTTTGATGAGTGGTGTGACAGATGATAGGTCTTCGTGTGTGTCTGTGTGAGCGTGTAAGTATACGTTTATATATGAATACAGAGACGGAAAATACTTATGCAGATAAATACGTCAACGGATGAATGCGCGACTTCATATACAACTGTAATAGCCCTTTTTTAATAGTGAGGTTTCGGCTCCGCCCTGTCTTCGAGGCTTTAGAATGTGCAGCTGTGTCCTTGAACGATCCTGTCGGTCAACTAGTATATATTGGTCCCAAGTCCTCGGCAGATCAGTTCTCTCCGAAACAACAGCTACCACCATGAACACTAAGGTATCTTCCTTCGGTCTTTTATGGAAGTTTTCCTAGAAGCTGGAATAATATACAGAAGAATAAAGCAAACGGCTTTTTTAAACTCTTGCTTTTGTTGAAATATAAACCGACACATATGTGTGCATTTGTGTGTGAGAGAGGGGGAATAACGTAAATATTTATACTCATTTTCTGCATATTTAATTTCATCATACTAAATTACTTTCAGGTCGTTATCCTCCTGGGCCTGGCTGCCATCGCTGCGGCTGACAGCAGGGAATCCTATGAATATCTGCCTACAAGGGTGAGGAATCACGCTTTATGTATATTCACTCTGTACTTTCATAGTAATGACTATTTTTAAGTATTGCCGTTTCTACATTTTTTTTTTTTTTTTTATCTTAAAATGATTATAATGGTAAATGTCATCAAAAGCTACCATTATTATTACTTATACGATAATTTATTCACCGTTAATATCGACTTAATTATCATCATCCCATTGCCATTATTAGTTTCTATTCATTATCAACATCTAAATCATAATAATGTACATGCGCTGAAGCTAGTAAATACGTTAAGTGATTGTAATAATAAACAATAATGTCGTAATATGGCAATGCAAATAACCATATAGAAAAAAAATGCTATCGTCAAAAATACAAGAAAATTAATAAGATTTTTTTTTTTTTTCAACAATCCTTTGCTTTCCTCTGAGGAAAGAAAATTAATAAGATTTTTTTTTTTTTAACAATCCTTAGCTTTCCTCTGAGGAATCTGCTGAGTCATACGAGTCCTCCGAGGCCAAGTACAGCTTCAACTGGGCCGTGAGCGATGACTCTTCAAGCAACGAGTTCGGACACCAGGAGGCCCGTGACGGCGACAATACACAGGGATCCTACTACGTACAGCTTCCCGACGGCCGCCTGCAGACCGTCAAGTACTTCGTGGACGGCGACTCTGGCTACGTGGCCGAAGTCAGCTATGAGGGTGAAGCCACTTATCCCGAGTCCCACGAGTCCTTTGAGGCTGATTCCGCTGAGTCAGTTGAGTCCCGCGAATACAGACCACCCAGGCCTCAGTACGCGTATGACTCCAACGAGTCAAAGTAAATGTCTTGTCTGACCGGCTATTCAGTGTTCTCTATTTATCTAGATTATTTATGACTGAATCCTGATAATAATTTAGGCTTGTAATTTCATTGTTCTTGAGAATTATTGTTAAGATGGTTATTATCGAATAGTTGACTGATCTAATTGTGAAAATTAGACTCATAAATGTATTTGTTTCTGACCAATTTATTATTATACTGTATTTATTTACTCAATAAAGAGTCAGATGAGACAGAAGAGGTCTATAGTGTAATCCTACATTTAAAGTAAATTTAAAGTAATGTTAAAGATAAATGAAGGAAAAAAGTGTGTTTGTGTGTATTCATATAACAAATTAAAAGGGATGGTACAATGCATTCACATCTATGTATATCCAAAGAATTGTATTAATTTCAGTAACTTACCAAATATAAAAGTATTATTTTTCTTGAAACGATAAACGACAAAAATAAAATACGAATTCGTTCTGTGTATGTGTGTGTGTTTGCATATATATTTGCACACACACACACACACATATATATATATATATATATATATATATATATATATATATATATATATATATATATATATAAAGGCATGTATGTGTGTATGAAAATATATACATGTGTGTGAGTGTGAGTGGGGATATATATATATATATATATATATATATATATATATATATATATATATATATATATATATATATGCATGCATGCATGCATTTTTATATATATACATATATATATATATATATATATATATATATATATATATATATATGCATTCTTACATGTGTATATGGATAAACATATATAAGAAATTAAACAATACCGTAACGTTTCGAACTCTTCACGAGTTCTTCAGACGAAAAATTAGCGGAATAATTTTGGTCAATTATTCATCTGAAGAGGAACTCGTAAAGATGTCGAAAGGTTACGATATTATTTCATTTCTTGTTATGGTGTTTTCATCTTTGTTACTATGTTTCTGTTTATGTTCATATGTATACATTTATACACTATATGTTATATGTTATATATATATATATATATATATATATATATATATATATATATGCATGCATGCATGTATATGTGTATACATGTGTGTGTACGCGTATGTGTGTATGTATATATGTATATGCGTATGTTTATGTGTACATATATCTATTTGTGTGTATGCATATGTGTATTCTTTCAGCAATCAGTCACGTGATTGGCATTATCGCCAAGCTACTGAAAAGATATTTGGGTAATGTATACGACAGCCTACTTATAGACTAAAGTTATTGGAGGAAAGATTACATAGACACACGGGTGCTCAAATTTCTTTATAGCGCTCTAGATATTCGAATATCGAGAACCCTATGCATTTAATTGTCGCTAACCTAATCCTCTTTCAGTCGCTGTTGTCAGTGTCTTAAACCTTTTATTTAAGAATGGCGGGCTTGTGAGTGGATTTCTTTCAAGCATTCCTGCCTTTTTGTCTGTCTGTATCTCTCTCTTTCTCCTGCGCTACCTCTCTGTATTATTGTGTGCATGTCTGCTTGTCAGTCTGTTTGTCTCTCTCCTTCTGTGTGTGTCTCTTTATCCGCCAGTATCTCTCTATGAGTGTGTGCGTGTCTATTTGTCGGTCCGTTGATTTGTCTCATTCATGTGTGTGTGTATTTGTCTCTCAGTATTTATTTCTCGCTCTTACTCTTCATTATAAAGAGTTTATTAAAGTAGTGAGTCCCGTAAGACTTAGAACATGAGCTGTCTACGTTATGTACCCACTGGGAATTTGGTCGTATCATTTTATTTTTCTTCTAACCAGGGGGCAGAACGATTAGAACTAGTAACACACATGTTATTCAGGAAGAAACATATACCCATCACTATTAAGTTGACTGAAGTATTGAGAAAACCCGATGCAAGCCTTCAATGCTACTATGAACGTTATTTTCTCCATGCTTCGTCTGCAGGTCTCTTCGCGTTATTGCGTTAATGTTATATATTTGACCATGTTTATATTGTTAGCATGGGTTAGGCAAGTGTCACTATCTTGCAGCTTTTGAAGTGGAGATTTTTAAATGTGCCCGTAAAAGTAATTATAAATATGTATTAAGGGGTTCTATTTTACCAATAGCTGAAGTAGGGCCAGGGTCATTTGTGATTGCATATTCTTATGTAATTCTATGAAACCTAACGATAAATTCCATGAAGATTGAATCATTTTTAGAAACATAATTGCATTTTATCATATTTAACTTGCTGTTACTTGGATGCATTCCATTATCTCAAAAAGTCACGAATTAAAACAATGTGGAATTTTGCAAATTTATTAATTTAGACTGATAAATATAAAATATAAATAGAGAGCATTGTAGAGTCAGTAGTTTACTTGGACTCGTTGGAGTCGTAGACGTACTGAGGCCTGGGAGGTCTGTATTCGCGAGACTCAGCTGACTCAGCGGACTCAGACTCAAATGACTCATGGGAGTCGGGATAACTGGCCTCGCCCTCGTAGCTGACTTCGGCCACGTAGCCAGAGTCGCCGTCCACGACGTACTTGACAGTCTGCAGGCGGCCGTCGGGGAGCTGCACGTAGTAGGATCCCTGAGTGTTGTCGTCGTCACGAGCCTCCTGGTGTCCGAACTCGTTGCTTGAGGAGTCATCGCTGACGGCCCAGTTGAAGTTGTATTTGGCTTCGGAGGACTCGTAGGACTCAGCAGATTCTTCAGAGGAAACCTATGGATAGTTTTTCTAGCTTTAGAGACGGTGTTTTGCATTTCTCATATTTCTTGGTCATGTTATTAATTTTTCTTTTAGTTATTGTTATTAACATAACTAGTGACACTGTTACTCAAAATAGTGAAAGAGCCTTTTTGATCACTGTAAACACATTGATCCCCATCAGTAATAGTAATGATATTGTTTGTAACTTGGAAATTACTATTTGCAATCATAATAGCTATAGATACTATTGAAATCTTATGCATAATTAATGATACTAGTATTTGTTCTTCTAACTGTAGTAGCAGTAGTAGCAGTTATAACAATAATAGCATTAATGCCGCTGCTAATGATGATGATAATGATAAAAGTAATAACAATAACAATGGTATGTAATGATGATTAATATAATTATCATCTATATGATGAATATTGTGAGCATGCGGGATAATCGAGTTTTTTTTTTTTTTTTTTTTTTTTTTTTTTTTTTTTTTTTTTTTTTTTTTTTTAATAATGCAACGCTGTGCGAATTCTCTAAAATGAAATTACCCCTTTTCGGAAAGTAAGAGAAGCGCGACTCCATACTACCCTTGGAGGCAGATACTCATAGGATTCCCTGCTGTCAGCCGCAGCGATGGCAACCAGGCCCAGGAGGATAACGACCTAAAAGTAAATCTGATCAGGTATTGTATGGTATAACCAATATAGAACATTATGTGAATAATTAGAGGAAATACTTGCAATGTGCTTGTATATTGATGTCAATAGAAGGGAGTGACCAAATTATTTGCTTAGAACTTCATATCTATCTCTACAGGAAAATTGCAACATTTTAGCGAAGAAAGACACACCTTAGTGTTCATAGTGGAAGCTGTTGTTTCGGAGAGAACTGATCTGCCGAGGACTTAGGACCAATATATACTCGTCGACCGACAGGCTCATTCAAGGCCACGTGCCTTACATTCTAAAATGTCAATGGCAAGGCAGAACCACTGCCACATTCTTGAAAATGAGTAATTGCTAATGTTAATGAAGATGCATACCCGAACGCGCATTCATCTGTTAATGCATTTCCATTATTGCTGTAAATGTGCATAAGTACTATCTAATCATATGTCAAAACAAATTCACAATGAGCTGGCATTTTTCACTCCAGTCATCAAAATCAGCCGTATCTTGCAAAAAATTTGAGCTGAACAGAAAAACCTGTCCTTTACCGGCCTTGCTGAACCCCAACGTTGCCCGGCAGCATACGCTTTTGTTCTTGGTCAACAATCCGTAAAATGGGCGGAGAGGCACCTCGCGGTTCTTAGCAACTTAATTAGGAATTTGTAGGGTATATAGTATGTAAGTATATAGTACCTACTGTATATACACGCACAGAAACAAATTCATATGCACAATTATATTTGTACATACAAATACACTGCACATAGGAATAATAACTAGCAAGGCATTCTATTAAGATATGCACCAGTGGATTTGCGAAAAATATAATAGTACTTCTGCAACAAGCGCATTTATCATTGCAGTAACTTTCACGAAACTTCATAAAGTGAGATAGAACATGAAGGTGCAAGGCGCCTGGACCACAGAACGACTATGAATGAAATAGATATCTCCCCACACCCAATGAACAATGTTAGAATTACGTATTTTGCTTGGATTACAATTGCATGCTAGCATATTAGAAATAGAATAATGAAATGAAAAAATGAAACCCTGTTAGCAAAGATGTCACAGGTACAGAGCACTTGCAATTTAGATTCTACCTGAAATATCACAAAAAAAAATGAAAAGTAAAAATCATCACAGAGCAGGACAGTTATAGAAGTTTCTTAAGCATATTTTATACACTTATGTTAGTAAACTTCTATAGTAAATAGGATATGTAGGCCGTGCCTTGTATATATAATTTAAATGGGCTAATGACGACGCCAGCCTTTTAAATCTCCATGCGTAAATAGGCATGTCGCTTGTTGAAAATGATCACGAAAGAGTCAGAATTAGGGGACAGATCGGGTTCTTTTGAAACTGTTGCCTACGTATCTCTTCCATCGCTACATCCATCACCTTTTGTAAAATGGTTATTAGAGATTGAAAACCAGCTTTTAACCACATCCAGGATCTCGTTTTCGAAATATTCAAATCAGTCGTTGGCTCAGATGTACCTACCTAGTCGGCAAAGAACTTAAGTTAATTCAAGGTCATGTCACCTTTCGCTATGAGCACACAACTGGAGCATACTGCATCAAAAACACGGAGGTAGAAATGAATCTCAGCCACTACAAGAAAGGAATCTGCTTTGCCGTCTAAAAAGGAGTCATTTCTACTCACCTCCACTGCTGGTTTATTTCTCCTTTCCCACTATGGCTGCGTTTCATCCCCCCCCCCCCCTGTCCGCATGTTATTGTGTTTGTCTTTTTCCTCAAGATAAATGCTTACACAAATGTATTTACAATTAACTAGCATAGAGAAAAAAAAATGTAAACGGATGAAATCCTGTCATGAAGAAAAAGACTGATGTCATACGTGATAATTTATTATAAAATACCGCACAAAGTAACATCGAATTCAGCGAAATGGGTAATCAATATACCTAAACAAGTTGAACACAATTACAAAAAAAGGCCAGGCCAAAATGTTTAGAAACAGAAGGTAAATAATTCCATGTATGTATAGAATATATATAGGGTATATATATGTGTGTATGTGTGTTTGTAAAGTGTGTACACATAGATATATCTATATAGATATACGCATATACACTCACACATATATAAAATATTTTTTTGTGAAAGTAAGTAAATAAAGGAATTAATAAAATATACACGTTTGTGTGTGAAAAAAAAAAAGAGAGGAGAGAAAGATTCACAGAGAAAAAGAGAGAAAAGCAAGAGGGAGAAAGAGAAACGACCTTGAACGACCCAACGAAACGACCTTTGTGTAAGTAATATATATTGGCTGCTGCCTCCGAGATCGACACTTCCCTTCAAGCTCCCGCTCTCACCATGACCACTAAGGTACATTTCGTATCAGCCTCGGATATAAATATTTGTCCATATATAAATATACTGTAAGCATGCATGTATTTTACAGTCTACATGGTAAATAGACGGAAATCTAGTATTTTCATCATCAAAAAAAGGAAAATACGTAATCCAGTAACTGGTAATTCTCTTTCCCAGCTCCTTATCATCCTTGGTCTGGCTGCTGTCGTTGCAGCTGACAGCCGTGAGTCCTATGAATACCTCGCGCCACAGGTGAGTGTCTGAAACTCTGTGATACTTTTGAATTACAATGAAATCGATGTACTAAACCTGAGAAAAATAAGTTATACATTAATAGTGTTTATTATAACCTTAGCTAATGACACTATATTTTCCACTTCAGCTTTCCAATGAAGTTTCTGCTGAGTCCTACGAATACCTGCCCCCTCAGGTAAGTACGAAACTATATAATGCTAAAATGTAATCGATGTCCTACACTTGAGAAAGAATAAGATACATATACATAATATCTATCATAATCTTAGCTTATATATGTTTTCCATTTCAGCGTACCAGTGAAGCTTCTGCTGAGTCCTACGAATCCTCTGAAGCCAAGTACAGCTTCAACTGGGCCGTGAGTGATGACTCTTCAAGCAACGAGTTCGGACACCAGGAGGCCCGTGACGGCGACCACACTCAGGGATCCTACTACGTGCAGCTTCCCGACGGCCGCCTGCAGACCGTCAAGTTCCTCGTGGACGGCGACTCTGGCTACGTGGCCGAAGTCAGCTACGAGGGCGAGGCCAGTTATCCCGACTCCCATGAGTCCCTTGAGTCTGAGTCCTATGAGTCAGCTGAGTCTCGCGAATACAGACCACCCAGGCCTCAATACGTCTACGACTCCAACGAGTCTAAGTAAATTCTTATCTCAGCATTTTTTCCGATACGGCTGCACGATGTTCTCTATTTATCTTCTCTATTTATCAGTGTAAAATAAATAAATTGATATTATGCAATACTGTTTTATTTCATAATTTGTATGCAGATAAGCAAATGAACATATACGTAATTGCAAAAATATAAACATTTCATGCGAATACCACACGCAGAACTCCATTGCTGCGTAAAGTGTGTATAGCAATTTGAAATGAACATAAATGAAATGCAAAAAGGAAAACATAGAGACAATAGGTTGATATAATGAACCGGATGAATGAAAGAGGGATTAGTGAATGAATGGGAAATATAATGACCGAGAAAGAAAATGAATATTAAAGACAGAGAGAAGAAAGGGGAGAAATATTTGATAAGAACGCGAACCAAAAGAATAACGCGAATAAGGGAATGAATAGGTGAAAGAGAAAAATGGCAGAAAGAGAAATAAAGTAAATAAATAATAGAGTGAGAAAGAATGTTGTATAAGGTTTCTTAAGAGAACTGATAGAGACAGGCTTAGATTTACTGGAATGCCTCTTAAGATGTCATCAGGGCCCTTGCGATTTTCCCGTAATTTGAAGCTGTTATGACTGCGGCACTTCAGGGAGCGAAGTGCATCAATAACGATTCAATGGTTGATTTTGTATATCATGAGCTACCAAAAACAACATAACAAAGAAAACAAACAAAAATATCCCTTTTAAAATGAAGTGTAACTATAGAGTTAAAGGAATGTTCACATAGAGACATAGAGAGAGACAGAGTCAGAGAGAGAAAGAGACAGACAGCGGAAGACTGACAAAGAAATAGAAAGACAGACAGTGAGAGACAGATTAACTGACAGTGATAGAGTGAGATAAACACAAAAAGAAAGTGAGAGAATGAGTCTAATTTCTTCAATCAACAACAATGCAATGAACAGGACGAAAAACGAATTTGTGTCTCATACTCAATCTCACATCGAGGTCAGAAGGGGGAAGATTATGATCCATACAACGGAGGCAATTATAGATAAAGTTAGCCCTATGCCACGCCCATGTGTTTAGTAAGACTTCTCATTCATAAAAAGCTAAATACTTGTAATCTCGTAAGGATAGGAAACAACGGTTTAAATGCATGCAAATGTATGAAATACAAATGTACACACATATCCAATGTGCAGAGCATTGGTGGAAGACGTGACTTATCTCTTCTTTGATCTGCTGAAAGCAACTTAGATTTTTTTTTTTTTTTTTTTTTTTTTTTTTTAAGACAGATGTCCTGTTCGCTTTCTACATTCTTGAGGTGCCACCAATGACCCCCTTGACCTGGCCAAATACATTATTTGACCAGTCTTCGGCGTTGGATATATATTTATGAGTATGTCTATCTTTTTGTCGGTACGTTTGTCTATCTGTCAATCTTTCTCTTTTGTGTATGTTTGTGTTTGTCTCAGTTTGTCTATGTGTATCTCTCACTCTGTGTCTCTATCGCTTTGTCTTTCTTCCTTATAGAGTAAGATTATTAATGTAGTGGATTCCAAAAGACTTGGAACATGAGCTATCCACGCTATGTACCTGTTGGAATTTGATCATGTAGATTTCTTTTTCTTTCATTATAGAGTAAGACAGATTATCAATGTAGTGGGTCCCAAAATACATGGAACACGAGCTGTCTACGTGATGTGACTATTGGAATCCTGGTCATGTAGATTTCTTTTTCTTCTAACCAGGGAGTAAAACGATTAGAACTTGCACATGTTACTCAGGAAGAAGCATATACCCATCACTGGCAAGTTGGCTAATGTATTAACAAAACCCAATGCTAGCCTTCAATACTACTGTGAAGCAATAATATATTTGACCATATTTATCCTATATTTTCATTACATTAGGCTTACATTAGGCTAAATAGGTGTCCGAGTGACTTCAAAAAAATAACTAGGTCAGTGGTAGAGTTCCCGGAAAGTCCAAAAATAAAATAACATGGAATTATGCAAATTTATTTTAGATTGATAAATAAATAATATATAGAGATAGCATTGTGGAGTCCGTAGAATTTACTTGGACTCGTTGGAGTCGTAGAAGTACTGAGGCCTGGGAGGTCTGTATTCGCGAGACTCAGCTGACTCAGCGGACTCAGACTCAGCGGACTCAGACTCAGCGGACTCAGACTCAAAGGACTCATGGGAGTCGGGATAGCTGGCCTCGCCCTCGTAGCTGACTTCGGCCACGTATCCAGAGTCGCCGTCCACGATGAACTTGACGGTCTGCAGGCGGCCGTCGGGAAGCTGCACGTAGTAGGATCCCTGAGTGTGGTCGCCGTCACGGGCCTCCTGGTGTCCGAACTCGTTGCTTGAGGAGTCATCGCTCACGGCCCAGTTGAAGCTGTATTTGGCTTCGGAAGACTCGTAGGACTCAGCAGATTCTTCAGAGGAAACCTATGGGTAGTTTTTCTAGCTTTAGAGACGGTGTTTTGCATTTCTCATATTTCTTGGTCATGTTACTTATTTTCATTTTTATTATTGTTATTAACATAACTAGTGACACTGTTACTCAAAATAGTGAAAGTGCATTTTTGATCACTGTAAACACATTGATCCCCATCAGTAATAGTAATGATATTGTTTGGAACTTGGAAATTACTATTTGAAACCATAATAGCTATAGATACTATTGAAATCTTATGCATAATTAATGATACTAGTATGTTCTTCTAACTGTAGTAGCGGTAGTAGCAGTTATAATAATAATAGCATTAATGCCGCTGCTGACGATGATGACAATGATAAAAGTAATAACAATAACAATGGTATGTAATGATGATTATTATAATTATCATCTATATGATGAATCTTGTGAGCAATCTTGTAATGCAACGCTGTGCGAATTCTCTAAAATGAAATTACCCCTTTTCGCAAAGTAAGAGAAGCGCGACTCCATACTAACCCTTGGAGGCAGATACTCATAGGATTCCCTGCTGTCAGCCGCAGCGATGGCAACCAGGCCCAGGAGGATAACGACCTAAAAGTAAATCTGATCAGATATTGTATGGTATAACCAATATAGAACATTATGTGAATAATTAGAGGAATTGTTTACAATGAGCGACTTTATTCATGTAAACAGAAAGAAGTTACTGGATAATTTGCTTAGTTTGTATATATATTTCCACAGGAAAATGGCAACATTACAGCGAAGAAAGACGCACCTTAATATTCATGGTTGAAGCTGTTGTTTCGGAGAAAACTGATCTGCCGAGGACTTAGGACCAATATATACTCGTCGACCGACAGGCTCATTCAAGGCCACGTGCCTTACATTCTAAAATGTCAATGGCAAGGCAGAACCACTGCCATATTCTTGAAAATGGGTATTTGCTAATGCTATAAAGATGCATACCCGATTCAGTATTCATCTGTTGATGCACTTGTCTGCATTTCTATTATGTATATGTGCATAATCACTTTCTAACCATCTATCAATACACAGTTATAATCAAGGACCTGTCATCTTTCACTCCAGCCATCAAAATTAGCCCTATCTTGCAAAACATTGAGCTGAACAGAAAAACCTGTCCTTCACCGGCCTTGCTGAACCCTAACGTTGCCCGGCAGCATAAGCTTTTGTTATTAGTCAACAATCCATACAGCAAAGCAACTCACCGGTCTCAGCAACTTAGGAATTTGCAGGGTATATAGCATGTAAGTATACAGTACATCATACTGTATATACACGCACCGAAACATAAACTCATATGCACAAGTATGTTTGTGCACACAAAAACACTGCACATAGGAATGATAATTTACAAAATATTCTATTACAAAAATGCCGCATACTAGCGAACTGGATAATCGGAAAATATAATAGTACTTCGGCAACGAAGAACTCATTCATTTTCCGTAACTATTAGGTTTCATAAAATTAAGACGAAACATGACAGCGCAAAGCGCCCGGACCACAGAGCCACTATTAATAAAATAGACATTCATCCATATAACAACGTTAGAACTACGAATTAGAAATAGTTAGAATTAGATTGCCATTGCATGCACCCAAATTAGAATTAGAATGAAGAAATTATAGTGTTATTAGCTAGCTTTAAATGTATTCAACTTGCATTGTTTTCTTGAAGAAGCCAGTGGTCAGTGATTAATTCCTCATGAACTTTCTTATTTGTATTTACATTTTTGTTACATTTCTAAATCAGGTCTATCTTGGCAAATAAAAAATGTAACCCTGTTAGATTTGACAGGCACAGAGTACTTACAACCAAATTCCTAGTAGTTACTCCGTACTTGAAATATCATACAAAACAAATGAAAAATGGAAGTCCACTAATAACAGGACAGTTTTAGGTGTGTTTTAAGGATATTTTAGAAAATGATGCTAGCGTGTGTCAGTGGACTTCTCCTAACAACAAAAGGGATTTGTAGGCCGTACCTTGTACAGATAATTTCAATAGGCTAATGACATTTAAATATCCATGTTTCAGAATTAGGGGACAGATCGGGGCCTTTTAAAATTGTTGACGACCTATTAATCTCAGCCATTGCAAAAAAAAGGAATACTAATACTTGTCTCAGACGATAGGATCTGCTTTGCCGTCTGAAAAGAAGTCATTTCCACTCACCTCTACTGCTGGTTTGTTTCTCTTTCCCCTATATGGCTTTGTTTCGTTCCCCCCTGTCTGAACGTTACTGTGTAACGTTCAGACAGACGTGCAAGAAAAAATGTAAATGGGTAAAATCAAATCATGAAGAATAAGACTGATTTGGTAAAAATGTCTCACTAGGTAATTTATTTATTAAATACCACACAAAACAACATGGAATTAAGCGAAATGGATAAACCAAGCAACACCCATAAACAGCTTGAACTAAATAACAAAACAAAAAAGCTAGGCCAAAATGTTTCAGAAACAGGAGTTTTCGATATTATTTTTTCTCCAAGGTTTATTATCAAGCAGACACAAACCTCCTTTGAATCAGTAGTATGTGTCCAATCCCACCATCCTTTCTATCTGTCTTCGCTCTCTCTCCTCCCTTCATTTATATATATATATATATATATATATATATATATATATATATATATATATATATATAAATATATATGTATATTAATTTTGCAAACCTCTTGTATAAAATACACATATATGAGTGTGTGTGTGTGTGTGTGTTAGTGTGTGAGCGCACGTTTGTATGTGTGTACATATATATACATATATATGTGTGTGTACATAAATATACATATATGTGTGTGTAGAGAGTGAGAGAGAGAAAAAGATACATCTACATATATACACTCACAAAATATGTTTGTCAAAATAAGTAAATAGATAAAAGGATAAATAAATATAAAGATATCGATATATATATACGTTTGCGTGTGTGGTAAGAAAATGAGATTGAGTCAGGGAAAAGGAGAGAGAGAGGAGAGAAGCATTCACTGAGAACAAGAGAAAAAAAGCAAGAGGGAGAAGGAGAGAGAGACGACCTTGAATGGCCCAACGAAACGACCTTTGTGTCAGTAATATAAATTGGTTGCCGCCTTCGAGATCGACACTTGCCTTCAAGCTCCCGGTCCCGCCATGAACGCTAAGGTATATTTCGTATCGGCCTCGGATATGAAATATTTGTCTATACATAAATACACAGCAATAAGGACAGCAAAATATATAGTCCAGTAACTTATAATTCTCTTTCCCAGCTCCTTATCATCCTTGGTCTGGCTGCTGTCGTTGCAGCTGACAGCCGTGAGTCCTACGAATACCTCGCGCCTCAGGTAAGTGTCTGAAACTATGTGATGTGATGCACTAAACCTTAGAAAGAATAGTTGCATATTAACTTCATACACCATTACATATTATTTATTATAACCTTAGCTAATGACACTATCTTTTTCACTTCAGCGTTCCAATGAAGATTCTGCTGAGTCCTACGAATACCTGCCGCCTCAGGTGAGTTTTTGAAACTATGCAATGCTAGTGAATTACAATGGAAGCGATGTAGGAAACTTAAGAAAAAATAAGATCCATTTTGATATTATTATCTATCATAGTTATGGGTGATCAATATTTTCCACTTCAGCATCCCAATGAAGCTTCTGCTGAGTCCTACGAATCCTCTGAAGCCAAGTACAGCTTCAACTGGGCCGTGAGTGATGACTCTTCAAGCAACGAGTTCGGACACCAGGAGGCCCGTGACGGCGACCACACTCAGGGATCCTACTACGTACAGCTTCCCGACGGCCGCCTGCAGACCGTCAAGTACTTCGTGGACGGCGACTCTGGCTACGTGGCCGAAGTCAATTATGTAGGCGAAGCTAGTTATCCCGACTCCTACGAGTCCTTTGAGTCTGAGTCCTTTGAGTCAGCTGAGTCCCGCGAATACAGACCTCCCAGGCCTCAGTACGTCTACGACTCCAACGAGTCTAAGTAAATCTTTATCAGAGTATTTATTCTGATATGACTGCACGATCTATTTATCTTCTCTATTTATCAGTGTAAAGAAGAAAAAAATAAACAAGTATTATGCTATACTGTTTTATTTCGCATTTTTAAGCAGATATGCATATAAACATATGCATAATTGCAAAAATATAAAATTCACGTGAATACCATACGCAGGACTCCAATGCTGCGAAGAGTATGCATAGCATTTTGAAATGAACAGAAATTAAATACAAAAGTAAAGCATAGAAAGAATAAACTGATAAGTGAACAGGAAAAAAAAGGGGAGAAAAAAGATGAAATGGCTGAATGAGAGTGTAGATTACTGAATGAATGGGAGAAATAATGACAGAGATAAAATTAATGAATAAAAGAGCAAGGAAATTAATGAATTAATGATTGACAGAGAGGGAAGGGGGGGTGTGATTATGAGGCCGTCAGTCATTGCGATTTTCCCCAAATTTGATTCGAATGTGACTGCGGCAC
>NC_061832.1:2817559-2832559 GCF_019202785.1 Penaeus chinensis
CCAATATTATAAAGTAATGCTCAAAACACTGTTCGGATAAAGACAAATGTTTCTGCCTTACATGAATTCTAACCCGAATTGAATTCTAAGGTTGAGAATCCGACGCAGCAACGGCGGCGAGAGCCAGCAGGAGAACGAACTAAACAGGAAAGAGCGCATGATAAATTTTGACCAAACGTTTTAAGACAACCATTGATATTGTTTACTAGAAACAGAACTAACTTACTGTCTATAAATGTAGGTCAGTATATAAAGCAGTTGGTGGCAGTTGGCATCTCACCTGAGTGTCCATGATGCTACCAGAGACGTGGAAACACTGACCCAATTCGCCACCAACGCGCCAGATTTATAGGGTCGAGGGGAAGGTGACATGAGACGATATGTTTTTCCTTTGATTTAGCAATGCATTTCAGTGACTCCTTTGACTTCGATGCAAATAAGATACCGATACACATAGTCAACATTCTTCACTTTCAAGATTCGTGAAACTCAGTATACATAGACATTAACTAACATTTTACCATAAACGAACCATTATCTGCGGAATTATAAATCATTGATAAGGAGTAAATTTATGTTGATATATGTGTGTATGTATGTGAATATATATATATATATATATATATATATATATATGTATATATATAGATAAATACATATATATCTTACATTGAACAGTTATTCATTTGCAAGCACATACACATATACATACACACATTCACACACACACACATATATAGTGTATATGTATGCATTTATATGTATAGGTAAATATTATTGTTCATATGATCTTTATTATTATCATACTTAATACTATCGTATTTATTAGTATCTAAGAGTTATTGACAATATCATATACAGCTCTCATGCAATTTGTAAACTTCACAGCTCTATAGTTGTTATAACTGTTATAACCAATTATCTATTTACTGTATTAGTTGTTTGCCATTTCTTTAGATATAAAAAAGGTTTTCCTTATTATTGTCAAGATGTTACATGAACCCATGCAAGTAGTTTTCCAACTTTTGAGCCCTTGGCCTGCTTTTGACGCCTAAATGCTCGTGACACACTGCCCCTCTGAACTGTGTGTTTATAATAAAACTGTAATAAAGCGTTTTTAATAAAATTTTATCATGTCAGTCCATATACATATACACGATTTTATGTATGTTCATGTATATATGTCTGTATACATATGGATATATATAAGTACATATATATATATATATATATATATATATATATGTGTGTGTGTGTGTGTGTGTGTGTGTGTGTGTGTGAGTGTGTGTGTATGTACCTGTGTATATATGTTTCTGTTTTCATATATATGTGTGTGTGTTTGTGTTTAGTTATATGTGTATATAAATACCTATTCATATATATAAATATAAATGTGTAAATTGTGTGCCCACATGCATTTTTATATGTATAGTTTACATATTTTATGTATTTGCTTTTCTCATTCTCACATTCTTTTTATCCATATTTTCCCTGTTAGAAAATCAAGCAAATTGTCCATGGCCCTCTTCCCTCTGAGAGCTGCCCATGACCCACACACACCCGGCCTTTCCCAACCTTGCTTCGCCCAGACGATTTTTTGTTTTATTTTGTTTACTTTTATTTTTAAATCCCATGCCTATCCTGAGGTTACATTATTATATTGATATCATAAGCCCATTTAAACGGCGCTTAAGTGAGGATAGTCTTCCATGATATTTGTTTCGTTTAATACAATGAAAATACTACGTTCTTTCACAAACTAAGAACGGACACGGATACCCAAAAGACTGGAGACTTTGGGGTAACCAAAAATGAAAATGAATACCTGTTTCTCATGCATGCACTACTTTAATACAGTTAAATATACAGATAAATTATATTCACATAATATCCATATGAGATCATAGCCATCGAAACGAGATCTGTCCTTTTCGTCTAAGCTTTACAAAGGTGAGCCATAAAATCTTGAGGGAGTTCGAACGACCGTTTCGGACGAGTCCTCTTCGCTTGAGTCTGGGGCTGAGTATCGGCCTCGAGACACTCGATACTCCTCGGACTCAGGATGCTGAGCCTCGCCCTCGTACTCCACCTCGGCCACGTAGCCAGAGTCGCCGTCCACGTAGTACTTGACAGTCTGCAGGCGAGTGTCGGGAAGCTGCACGTAGTACGAGCCTTGGGTGTAGTCTGCGTCGCGGGACTCCTGGTGGCCGAAGTGGTTGCCTGAGTAGTCGTGCTTCACGGCCCAGTCGAAGTCGTACTTTGCAGGTCCATATTCAGCAGAATCTTCATCAGATCTCTGTAAATGTGCAAACAGATAACGGTGCATTTTCTTAATTGTTATGTAATATTCCATCAATATCAGCAACGCCCACAAACTTACATCGCTATGACGATAGAAGTGACGACTCTCTGATGACGTTTCGGAAGAATCATCTGATACCTAAAACATAAAAATAACCATTGCATTACCTTTAACTAATCGTAATGTTAAGCTCTGTAGGTCTATTCCACTTGACCAAGCATCTACATCTGTAATTGATGCTAAGAAAAAAAAAAACATTGTCAGAAATACTTTACTTCTGTCCAAAGTACAGCGTCTAACAGTTATTAACAGGGTAAAAAAATGTTTGTTTTACTTGAGTCCTAGCTTGAGGTATTCCGTAGAAGGACGAAGGTTGAGAATCCGACACAGCAACGGCGGCGAGAGCCAGCAGGAGAACGAGCTAAAGAAAAAAATATACTTGAAAACTGTTGCCATGATAATATGTAAATTGAGTTGGTTTTAAACTCCTTCACAGAACTACAACTCAGTATATAAAGCAGTTGGAGACAAACCGCAGCAGCTCACCTGAGTGTTCATGATGCGTCCAGAGAAGTGGAAACACTGACCCAATGCGCCACTGACGCGCCGGATTTATAGGGTCGAGGGGAAGGGAACACGAGGCGATGACCTATTTTTCCCTTGATTTGGCAACTCCTTAAGATGATTCCTTTACTGAATTAATTGTGACAAATGTAGAATAAAGTAAGGCCGTAAGGAATAACTTCACAGCATAACTGATATGCGTGATAAAAGTAGTAACATCATTGGTAGGAATATATTTCGCTATGAGAATACCTATTTTAATTCATACCTTCTACTACATTACTATGCCTCTGTAAGCCCGTGAAAGAATAGATAACAGTGTAGTAAACCTTGTCTAAATATATATATTTTTTTCTATTCAGGTGATTTGGTGGGTCGATATTTACAGGTTTTAATTGAAATTCAAATTTGATATTGGTTTTGTTTTATTATAAATTCTTTCTTTTCCGAATTGGCCTTATCAACTTTACCGCCACAAGTAATTTATATGTATGTGTGCTCGTGCCTGTAATTCACGCAATTATTATGGTGATGAGAATGTGTGTATGTGTATATGTATATGTATAATATATATATATATATATATATATATATATATATATGTATATATATAAGTTTATGGAGAGAGATATAAAGATATACTGATTCTATACATATATATTCATATACAGAGACATATATACATATATGCGATATAAGGTACATAATATATATGTATATATACACGATATTAGGTATAAAAAAAAAAATATATATATATATATATATATATATATATATATATATATATATATATATATATACGCTATATGGTGTATAAGATAAATATATATTTATATATGTACGATATATTGTATATAAGATAAATACATATATATGTGGGTATATCTGTGGAGAGAGAGAGAGATAGACTGACAGATGAATGTTAGATGTTTGTTAGACTTAATTAGAAAATGTCATTTACACAGACATTAACATTTAAATCAAATAAAAGTAATTAGAGTCAGAGAATTCGTTTTTCTCGGCGAACGTTTTTTTTTTTTTCTCGAAAGTCATCAGCAACAAGGAGGGGCTAACAAGTATCTTATATTCAACGTCAATTAGTCCCTTTCAAGTAAAGGAAGATATATTTTTCTCATGTTTAAATAATTTTCTTCAGCTTACGTGAGAAGTTATTCAAGCATTAAGCCTAAGAATATAAAACCGAAGGTGTTCTATTTTTGCATATGAGGAAATAATTACACTAAGTATACTGAAGCATCAGAAAATGATAGGCAATTTCCTGTATCTTGTATATATCTTTATAATTATATATATATATATATATATATATATATATATATATATATATATATATATAGGTTATATATGCATGGCTGTATATATATTGTGTGTTGTTTACACACACACATACTACTGGTACCTTAAATTGTGGTTAATGAGGAACTGAACGCTTCCCTCTTCTCTCTTCTTACGGTTTGTTCAAAGGGTAATGATACTTTTTCCTAATTGTAAATATATATATGATATTTATGTTTATATATGCATATATACACACACGCACGCAGGCAAACACACACACACACACACACACATATATATATATATATATATATATATATATATATATATATATATATATATATATATGTGTGTGTGTGTGTGTGTGTGTGTGTGTTTGTGTGTGTGTGTACATATGCATATATATATATGTGTGTGTGTATTACATATATGTATATGTATAAATATATTACATGTATATGCATATATATATATATATATATATATATATATATATATATATATGTAAGTATATATATGTGTGTGTGTGTGTGTGTGTGTGTGTGTGTATGTATGTATGTATGTATGTATGTATGTATGTATGTATGTATGTATGTATTACATACATGTATATGTATAAATATATTACGTGTATATGCATATATATATATATATATATATATATATATATATATATATATATATATATATTCTATATACATGCATATTTAGAATATATATATATATATATATATATATATATATATATATATATATATATTCTATATACATGCATATATAGAAATATATATATATATATATATATATATATATATATATATATATATATATATATTCTATATACATAGAACACACACACGCACGCACACACGCACACACAGACACACATATATGTATATACATATGCATATATATATATGTGTGTGTGTGTGTGTGTTAGTGTGTGAGTATGAGTGTATACGTGTGTTTATTTGTGGCCATGTATGCACGGTTTTGGCTGTGATTATATTACATGGATAATGTAAAATTTCGTCTACCACACGGAAACCTTTCAAATGTTAAAATCTTTAGAAATAATTATTATTTCTTTCCATTTTTTTTCCTCAATAACATTAAGAAATTATAATGAAACAGAACAATTCTGGAATGACATATTTGCTTAAGCTTTCTCTTATCCTTGACATTGCGTTAGCCCTTGTATTTTTGCTGCTACTTTTAAAGATGTTGTTAACAAGATCAGCAGCAACAGCACCTTGTCATCACTGTTACCTTATTACTGATGTACATATTGTGTTAGTATAAATAGCTTCAGTTGTCAGTATCAATACTATTATTATAATTATCATTTTCATCAAGTTCTTATTAGATTTGATATTGATCCGATATTTCGACCTTCGATTGTAAATCAAAATTAGATAAGGTTGTCAACAAAAAGGTAAACCAGCTTACTATGCATGTACTGTATTACTACAATTAAATATATAAATAAGTAGAATTTATATGGAATCCATATGAAATCACGGTTGTCGAAACGAGTTCCATCCTGTTCGTCTTAGCTTTACAAAGGTGAGCCATAAAATCTTGAGGGAGCTCGAACAACCGTTTCGGACGAGTCCTCGCCTGAGTCTGGGGCTGAGTATCGGCCTCGAGACACTCGATACTCCTCGGAATCAGGATGCTGAGCCTCGCCCTCGTACTCCACCTCGGCCACGTAGCCAGAGTCGCCGTCCACGTAGTACTTGACAGTCTGCAGGCGAGTGTCGGGAAGCTGCACGTAGTACGAGCCTTGGGTGTAGTCTCCGTCGCGGGACTCCTGGTGGCCGAAGTGGTTGCCTGAGTAGTCGTGCTTCACGGCCCAGTCGAAGTCGTACTTTGCAGGTCCATATTCAGCAGAATCTTCATCAGATCTCTGTAGATACACAAGTAAAATGTATGAGATTTTGGTACATTTCATTGTTAACTTCGATGACATCCCGTCGATTCCAATAACCTCAGTAAAAGATTACTTACATCGTAATGACGGTAGATGGTACGACTTTCTGATGACGTTTCGGAAGAACTATCTGATTCCTGAAAACAAAACCAGTGAATTACTTCAAACAAATCGCATTATCTTATGGCTCTATTCTACTTAACCAAATATTATAAAACAATGCTCAAAGGGCTGCTCAAATAAAATCAAACATGCTTGAGCTCTAACCCGAGGGATTCCGTATATGGACGAAGGTTGAGAATCCGCCGCAGCAACGGCGGCGAGAGCCAGCAGGAGAATGAGCTAAAGAGGAAAGAACGCGTGAGAAATGTTGACCAAACGTTCCAAGACATATCGTTGACTAGACTAGAGTTAACATTTTTTATATAAATTCAGCTAAGTTTATAAAGCCAGATGGTGGCAGTTAGCATCTCACCTGAGTGTTCATGGTGCGACCAGAGACGTGGAAACACTGACCCAATTCGCTACCAACGCGCCAGATTTATAGGGTCGAGGAGAAGGTGACACGAGGCGATGACCTGTTTTTCTTTTGATTTAGCAATGCATTTTAGTGACTCCTTTGGTTTCGATGCAAATAGGGTACTGATAAACTTGGTAAAAAAAATCACTTTCAACATTCGTAACATTCAGTATAATTAGACTAACTTTCTACCAAGTAATAATGTTTCTCGAAATATGATTAGTAAAGCTCATAAACGAAGCATTTATCAGCGGAATTATAAAGCATTGATGAGGTAGAGTAAATTATCGTTTCTAATAGATTCCATTTATATATATTTTTGCTTTAATGTTCCAATTTTCCAAAGTAAGTATTAAGAATTTTATGTGGGGAACTGTATGAATATTGACATTTGTGAATGAATAGACATATATATGTGTATGGATTGATGTGTATATATAGTATATGTGTCTTTGTGTCTGTATGTATGTGTGTGTGCGTAATCTAATTATCTGACTGCACATATATGCATATATATTGATATATATATATATATATATATATATATACATATATATATATATATATATATATATATATATATATATATGTGTGTATGAATATATGTATTGATAGATACATATATATATACATATATATATATATATATATATATATATATTACATTGTACAGGTATTCATTTGAAAACATACACATACACACAGGCACACACACACATATATATAATGTATATGTATATGCATAAATATATATATTATTGGTCATATTATGATCTTTATCATTATCATAATAATTAATATCATTGTCTTTATTAGTAAGTGTTATTGTCAACATCATATATATCTCTCAGGCAATTTTTACACAGAATATTACTTAGAGCTGTCAGTTGATATCAGGGAATACGTATACCGTAATAAACCTTTTGAGAAGCAGGACACAGTATTCAATTTCGACAAGAACGAGGATGAACATTTGAATAATAAAATCAAATCTATTCGTCAGTAATGGAGTACATATAATTTACTCAAGTAAAAAGTACCTGAAACTACACAGCTCTATAGTTATAACCGTTACTATAACCAATGACCTATTTGCTGCCTTTATATATATATATATATATATATATATATATATATATATATGTGTGTGTGTGTGTGTGTGTGTGTGTGTGTGTGTCTAAAAAAAAGGTTTTCATTATTATTATCAAGATGTTACATGAACCCATACAAGTGGTTTTCCAACTTTTGAGCCCTTGGCCTGCTTTGACGCCTCGTGATACACTGCCCTTCTGAACTGTGTGACGGTAATAAAATAATAATAATGCGTATTCAACAGAATTTTGTCACTTCCTTTTTTCTCTTTCTTTCATTTTATGTATATGTCCTATATGATTTTTCTATATGTCTACCATTTTATGTATTTGCATGTTTATATGTGGCTATATACATATGAATATATACACATATATATGTACGTATATATGTATATATATACATATACATAAATGTGTATATATATATATATATATATATGCAAATTGTGTGTACATATGCTTATATCTGTATAAACCACTTTCTATATATCTGAAATCGGTTAAATACATCTCTTGTATTGTGAAGATATTCATTCTTATTCATATCTTTTTTACATTTGTCAACACGAATATGTTTTTCCCATATATATATATATATATATGTATGTATAATTTACATCATTTTGTATTCGTTTGTAGTTCTTATTCTTTTATTCTTTCTATTTCTCGTATTTTTCACTCTTAGCATATCAGGCAAATAGTCCATGGTTCTCTCCTTTCTAAGAACTGCCCATAGTCAATACACACACCTTATTTTCTTTTTTCTTTTCTTTTTTGCTATCTATCGTGAGGTTACATTATCGGATTGATATTATTAGTTCATTTAAACGGCGGTTAAGTGAGCATATATTAATGGTTATTTTCATGTAATGAAAATGTTAAATTCTTTCACATAATGTAAGGTATCGTAAACAGGTAAAATTGCTTTCCTAATTACTTTAAATGTCAAACGGTGATAGGCTAGAATAATGATTAGGAATATCATTTTTTTTTTTTTTTCATTACTTTCATTTCATTCATACCACCCTTTTTATCAGTAACACACTTATTGATAGCTTCTATGCTCGACATATATTTGATGTTTTATTAAATGTATAGTAAATATGTAACTTATTTTCGGTTGTTTTTTGCTGCTTTGTCTTTTAGTTTGGCATTCATGTGTAAACCAATAACAGTTCAGTAATAATAATAATAATAATAATAATAATAATAATAATAAATAGAGGCATGGAAGGTGCTGGAGACTTTTTGGATTAGCCAAAAATGAACACAAATACCTGCTTGTCATGCTTGCTCTACTTTACTACAGTAAATATACAGATAAATTATATTCACATAATATCCATATGAGATCATAGCCATCGAAACGAGATCCGTCCTCTTCGTCTCAACTTTACAAAGGTGAGCCATAAAATCTTGAGGGAGCTCGAACGACCGTTTCGGACGAGTCCTCGCTTGAGTCTGGTGCTGAATATCGGCCTCGAGACACTCGATATTCCTCGGACTCAGGATGTTGAGCCTCGCCCTCGTATTCCACCTCGGCCACGAAGCCAGAGTCGCCGTCCACGTAGTACTTGACAGTCTGCAGGCGTGTGTCGGGAAGCTGCACGTAGTACGAGCCTTGAGTGTAGTCTCCGTCGCGGGACTCCTGGTGGCCGAAGTGGTTGCCTGAGTAGTCGTGCTTCACGGCCCAGTCGAAGTCGTACTTTGCAGGTCCATATTCAGCAGAATCTTCATCAGATCTCTGTAAATGTACAAACATACCACGGTGCATTTTCTTAATCGTTATGTAATATTCCATCAATATCAGCAACGCCCACAAACTTACATCGTTATGATGGTAGAAGTGACGACTCTCTGATGACGTTTCGGAAGAATCATCTGATACCTGAAACACAAAAATGACCATTGCATTACTTTTAAGCTATCGTAATGTTAAGCTACTTGACCCAGCATTTAAATATGTAAGTGATGCTCAGAACATAGCATAACAATATTAGAAATACTTATGCTTTACTTTTGCCAAAAGTACACCGTTTAAGAGTTATTGACTAGGTTAAAATGTTTGTTTTACTTGGGTTCTGGCTTGAGGTATTCCATAGAAGGACGAAGGTTGAGAATCCGACGCAGCAACGGCGGCGAGAGCCAGCAGGAGAACGAGCTAAACAGAAAACGAAATTTGAGGATTGTTGCCCATGATAACGTTATTCAAAATTAACAAGTCCTTAATCCTTTCACTGAATTGCATTTCTGCATATGAAAGCAGCTTGTGACAAACGCAACAGCTCACCTGAGTGTTCATTGTTCGACCAGAGACGTAGAAAGACTGACCCAATTCGCCACCGACGCGCCGGATTTATAGGGTCGAGGGGAAGGTGACATGAGGCGATGACCTGTTTTTCCTTTGATTTTGCAATGCATCTAGTTGACTTCTTTGGCCCATTTCAAGTCTCACAACATTGCCAATTTGGCTCATGTATTTAACAGTATTACTAATGTAATATCAATTTGTTCTACAAATGTAGAATAAAATAAAACTGTTAGGAATATATTTACAGCGTAACCAATATACATAATAACAGTAGTAATATTAGTGGTAGGGATATATTTCTTACGCTTTGAGAATACTTATTCTCATTCATACCTTTCCCTACATTATAATACCTCTATGAGCCCTAAGAAGAATGTTAAGATTTGGTTTTGATTTGATATTATGAATGTTTCCTAGTTTCAATTACTCTTATCTTCATTACCACCGCAAGTGAAGTATATTTTTGTGTGTGAGCCAATACGTGTAATTCACGTATTGGTTATGATGACGACAATGTGTGTGTGTGTATATATGTATATATATATATATATATATATGTATATATATATATATATATATATGTATATATATATATATATGGAAAGAGAGATATAGATATATTTTGTTTTATATACATACAAACACACAGACTTATATATATATATATATATATATATATATATATATATATATATATACATACACGATAAATGGTATAAATGGTGTATAAATACGTATATATCCGTGAGTGTGTGTGTGAGGAGAGAGAGATGAAGAGACAAATTGATAGAATGATTCAGAAATTGTCATTCGCAGATACATTTACATTTGAATTAAATAATTTATAACACGAAGTTTAAAATTCTTCAATGAGAAAAATAACAAAAACAAATAAATATAATAATCAGATAAGAAAAAGACGTTTTACCCAGAGAACATTTTTTTTTTCGAAAGTCGACAGCAATAGGCAGTCTGGCAAGTATCTTCTTATATTCAATATCGATTGATGCCTTTCAAGTAAAGGAAGAAATATTATGTGTTATAATTAGCTTCAGCTTACGCGAGAAGTTAAAGATTATGCAGGCATTAATACTAAAAATATAAAACTGAAAATGTCCTTTTTTGCATAGGAAACAATTACACTATACTGAATTATATACTGCATATTTATATATATATATATATATATATATATATATATGTTTCGTGTTATATTTGGCTAAGATGTACGTTATATATGTATGCATATATGTATAATATGTATTTGTGCACACAAACACACACGTATGTGTGTATAAATATATATAGAGAGAAAGAGATACATATATATGTATGTATATGTGTGTGTATATATATATATATATATATATATATATATATATATATATATATGTGTGTGTGTGTGTGTGTGTGTGTGTGTGTGTGTGTGTGTGTGTGTTTGTGTGAGTACTCATGTACATATAAAGATGAATACACACACACACACACACACATATATATATATATATATATATATATATATATATATATATATATATATATATACATGTATATAATGTATTTAATATATTTAATATGCATGTGTGTGTATATATATATATATATATATATATATATATATATATATATATATATATATATATATGTATGTATATATATAATGCATTTAATATATTCAAAATATATATATATATATATATATATATATATATATATATATATATATATATATATGCATATATATGTATGCATGTATATATATATATATATATATATATATATATATATATATGTATATATATAAATATATATATATATATATATATATATATATATATATATATATATATGCGTGTGTGTGTGTGAGTGTGAGTGCATACACGTATTTATAAACGTGTGTGACCATGTGTGCACGGTTTTGGCTGTGATTATGTAACAGTTCGCCTCCCACACGGAAACAATCTTTAAAAATAATCCTTATTTCTTCCAATATATTTACCAATAACTCTAAGCATTTATAACGTAATATAGCAATTCAGGAATGACGTATTTGCTTAATCTTTTTCTTATCATGGACACTGTGTGGCAGGCATTGCAGAAATAAATGTATGTCTTTTTCAATCATTAAAGCTGTTTTTTATATTTAAAGTTTCAAAGGTAATGACTTTATTACGATAATTTAGATTATTCTCTGCATATTAGATTTTCTTCCTTATATTAATCGATTTTGTTACTAACACTGTTCTCAACATAACTGTCATTACCTTGTTTTAATAATTATAATAACAATAATATTTATATAAATGATAATAATAATAGTAATAATGATAATGATGTGGAAAATAATAACAATAATGATAATAGTAATAATAATAGTAATAACAATAATAAGGATGATAGAAATAATATCAATAATAATGATTTTAACAGTCATAATAATAACAATGGTAAAAACAAACATTTCTATAATTATATAATTAGCAGTGATGATGGTATTAAGAGTTGCAATAATAATGATAACAATTATGTTATTAAAATTATCATCATTATTGCTAGTATTACCATTCTTATTATTATGACTTCTATGATGATTATGAAGGTGATCATAATTATCAATTATAATGGTTCTAATTATTTGTCTTATTATTACTGCTATTATTATTATTATTATCATCATCATCATTACCCTTCTCAATACAATTATTTCTTAATCATCATCGTTGCCGTTACTGTTAATAATAGCAGCTAAAGTGTTAGCGCTTGTATTTTTGTTGTTACTTTTAAAGATGTCATTAACAAGATCATCAGCAGCAACATTCTTGTCATTACTGATGTACATATTGTGATAGTATCAATAGCTTAAGTTATCTTTATTAATACTATTATTATCATTGTCAATTTCATCAAGTTTTCATTAGATTCGCCAATGATCCGATATTTCTACCTTCAAATGTAAGTTAAAATTAAACCAGGTTATCAACAAAAAGTATTCTAGCTTACTATGCACGTATTATTTTACTACAATTAAATATATAAATTAATTTACATCATCTCCATATTGAATCACGGCCGTCGAAACGAGATCCGTCCTCTTCGTCTCAACTTTACAAAGGTGAGCCATAAAATCTTGAGGGAGCTCGAACGACCGTTTCGGACGAGTCCTCGCTTGAGTCTGGGGCTGAGTATCGGCCTCGAGGCACTCGATATTCCTCGGACTCAGGATGTTGGGCCTCGCCCTCGTATTCCACCTCGGCCACGAAGCCAGAGTCGCCGTCCACGTAGTACTTGACAGTCTGCAAGCGAGTGTCGGGAAGCTGCACGTAGTACGAGCCTTGGGTGTAGTCTCCGTCGCGGGACTCCTGGTGGCCGAAGTGGTTGCCTGAGTAGTCGTGCTTCACGGCCCAGTCGAAGTCGTACTTTGTAGGTCCATATTCAGCAGAATCTTCATCAGATCTCTATAAATACACACATAAAATGTATGAGATTTTGATCAATTTCATCGCTGCTATCTATAATCTGTTGATTCCAGTAATAGACAGTAAGTTAATTACACTTTTACCCGAATATTAGCATTTGTTTGTAATTTCTTGTGATTCTTGGTTATGTCTGTCTTTTTTAGTACTCACTGAATCACTGCGATATGATCAGCGATTCTCTGATTAATTTTCAGAAGAATCTCTTGATACCTGAAATCAGAAATAATCGATTATGTTTCTGCTAAATCATTCAGTATGTCTGTCGTAGAGGTATTACCTACCTATTTGTGCATATAGTGTTGCTTATTTTCTCAGCTTCTCTCTCTCTCTCTCTCTCTCTCTCTCTCTCTCTCTCTCTCTCTCTCTCTCTCTCTCTCTCTCTCTCTCTCTCTCCCTCTCTCTCTCTCTTTCTCTCTTTCTCTCTTTCTCTCTGTCTCTCTTTCTCTCTCTCGCTCTCTCGCCGGCACATCTTTATCTATATATTGTTACGTACCTGAGGGACCCCATAGAAGGAAGAAGGACGCGAATCTGAGGCAGCAAAGGCAGCCAGAGCCAACAGGAGAATAACCTTAAAAAATAAATAAATAAATAAGAATAATTTATAATCCGAAGTTACTTATGAATGACAGAAAGCTATACTGCACTTTTACAGTAGCAAAAGAAAGTACTATATGGAATTTCTATATTGTATTGCGGGAAATTTCTCCCAAAACTTAATATGATCCTAGAAAACATAAATCTTAGATTGGTAACTTGCCTGGGAGTTCATTGTGAGACAGCAGTCGCGGAAACACTGACCCAAGTCCAGACGGTCTTTGTGGATTTATAGGGACGAGGAGACAGTGACACGGGGCGACGACCAACTTTTTTTCTGTGGTTTTGCAATGGAATGCCGTGGACATTTTTTTTTTTTTTTTTTTTTTTTTTAATGCGGCTTTTCTTCTACAGTTCATGGAAAATAGAACAATGTCTTGAATTATTTGTGAGTGGTTAGCCACGGTAAGTCGGTAAACATTTTTGGACTTGTGTAATCTTAACATAGTCAAATATTTCTTGTCCCAATCAGCTGAAAACCCAGACAGCCATTCCGTGAACAATTATGCAATTGACCCCACTGCTTACTTTTATTTGCAATACTCAACGAAACCGAAGCAAACCTGGTCCTGTAGTGAACCAATATTTAGCTATCAGGTTAAACCTTAGAAAAAAAAAGTCATGTTCAACACATTTACGATCCTGGGTCACTGCGTTTCTTTCCCTCCTGATCGCTTATCTCTGCCGTTTGGAGGAAAGTGGACTTCGAACAGCGATTTTCTTGGCATTTCGAGTATTCTATTTTCCTTTCGGGGAACATGGAATTCTGTCTGTGCGTTATATAACCATGCCAGAATTAGACGAAATAATAGGTTTCGTTTACGTCCATTCATTTTGTTATTATAATTCACGGTAACTGCATCAGCTGTTTTCCCGAAATGACAGCTCATGTTATAAATAAATA